>NW_026869135.1:0-59218 GCF_020745735.1 Hemiscyllium ocellatum | reverse complement strand
CTTGCATTTTTGTTCATTTCCCAGTTTATGGTGCTCCATGTTAGACAGGGCGTTTGAGCAGCTTTGAAATACGTTTTCAAGCTGTTCAAAAATTGCTGGAGAAATTCAGCATTTCTAGCAGCTTTTGTGGAAACAGAGAAACGGAGGTAGTATTTCAAGTCCAGCTTGACCCTTGTTCAGGACTGAAAAGGACGTTTTAGTCCCTTGACAAATGTGGACGAGGGTCGAGGGAAGCAGAGCATGTGGAGATGCAATGTCACAGAGGAGGGGCTTTTGATTGTGGTGAAAGAGAAACAGATGTAAATTCGGTGTATATTAAAGTGTGAATGGAAAAAATGGTTTCTCTCTACTTCCTGAAATATAAACAAGATATAGACAATGTCATAGGGAAACCAGAAAACAGAATATATGTAAAATGGAGTACAGCCATAATGGGTTCAGACTGTGAAGTTATGGAAATGAATGTTAACTCCTACTTCCTGTAATGTACAATGCACAAAGTGAGGTATTACTGGAGCTTTGGTTGTGCTTCATTGGAACATTGCTGCAGCTCAGCACTGAAATTTCAGCACGAGAGCAGGGAAGGTTATTGAAATGGGAAGCAGTGAGAAGTTCAGAGTGGTTCCTCCAGACAGAGTGAGAATGTTCCTCAGTGCAGTCTCTGTTTGGTCTCACCAGTGTAAAGGAGACTGCATTGTGAGCAGCAATGACAGGAGACTGGATTGAAAGAGTACAATTGAAATGTTGCTTCACCCGGGAGGTGTGATCGAGTCAGTCTCCCCTGATCATATGTTCACCCACATGCAGAAAATCCCCCGAATGATTGAATAGAATCAGACATCTAAACTGAGGACTTTTGTCTCACGTCTTGTCTGAGTCGTGATGTGAAAATACACCCAGATGAAAGTCAGTGGGTATACATGGACATATATTCAATCAGATATCCAATACTGCTCAGAAATTATTGCTTCTGTTCGAAAAGAAGGACTCAAAAGAAGATGAACCACCCGTGGTTCACAAAGTCTGTCAAGGATACTATTCAATCACAAGTTAACGAACATTAGTGTGTGCCCAGATTTAGGGCATTTATGTCTGGGACCAGAAGCAGATGCGAAGCATTAATTTCAATTGTGCTTCCTAAATTACATCTTAAAACCCATCCCATTGCTGCTGCATCCTCTTCCCTGCTTGCCTCCCCTTTCTGATTCCAGGTACTCCCTCTCCAATTACAGAGCACGTTCTCGGACATTACAGTCCCTACGCACTACAACTGAAGTTCTTTGAGCAAGTCTACCTTCCCTGAGTAGCATCAAGCTCCGTTTGTGCTGCCACTTTGCCTCTGGTCTCAGTGTGGTTCGGCCTCTCCATTCATCTCACTCCCGAAAGTTTCCTTCTTGGAGTAAACTTTATTGAAAACACCTCTTCCCCTTTGCACTGAATAATCCAAGTTTCAAAACGTATTCTCAGCCTTCATCTCACTGTTCCAAAGGCAACTGCACGCTGACTGTGTGGTATAACAATTCCCTTTCTTACATAGCTCTGGCTAGAGAAACGTTTTCACTGTAAAGATCAGCACCCCCTTTAGGCAAAGGAATTTATTTTCTTGACGTCTTATTGGCACTAGTAAGAGTTTCACCTGCCTTAGTATTGTAACAAAGAGAAAAACAAATCACAGTATGAAATGTGGGCTGAGTGTTGTTTACCTGTCATTTTTAAAATATTGTTTCAAATTTGCAATGCTTATTAGTGAATGCTTGTTCTTGAAGTTAGTTTCAAATGGAATGAAGAACGTTGAGAGGTGACATTATGGAAGTTAATAAAATCATGGGAGGCATGGATAGGGTGAATTGCCAAGGTCTTTTCCACACGATAGAGGATACCAACGCTATTGGATACAGCTTTAAGGTGAAAAGGGGAAGATTTATCAGGGATAACACGACAACTTTTGCACGCAGAGGAGGTCTGAGTATGGAATGAGCTGCCAGAGGAGCTGTCGATGCAATTACAGGGACAACATTTAAAAAACATTTGGACAAACATATGAATGGGAACCGTTTTGGGACATGCGGACCAAATGTAATCAGATGGAACTAATTTAATTTGGAAAACCTGGTCAGCATGGGGAGGTTGGATGAAATGTTTGAGTGCAATATGACTGTATAACTCGAGAAAACGAGGAAAAAAGCAAGAAATATATCGGAAGAAGGATGAAAAGATATGATGTAAATAAATTGGCAAGAAATATAAAAACAAGCGTCGCAAGTTTTTCTGTGTGTATATAAAAAGTTGAAAATGAGTGTGTGACCTTTGATAGAAAGAAAGTCATGAAGAACATTCGGAGGTTGTGACTGGGGAAGTGGTTACAGGGAACCGGCAGATAATTTACACCAGTATTTGTCATCAATCCTCACAGGAGAAAGCACTGTAAGTATTTCAAAATCATCAAGAAAGCGGTAGTAGGAGAATTCTCGAACTGTCTCGAACAAACGGTACAAGGTTTTTAACAACAGATAAAACTAAGATTAGGCAGGTGAGCAGTAATTCATAATTGGCCTTAAAAGAATATGTTACAGAGTGCCCAGTGCCACTGTGAGGTATTCCGTCACTCTCTGGATTACAGAAGTGTTCCAGCAAATCTCGTGAAGCTCCAATATAGCATCTGTTTTCAAAGATGGAGCGAGACAGAAAGCAGGAACCATTTAGCCTAACTATTATTGCTGGCAATCTGCGACAGTATGTTATTAAGGAAGGAATTTCAGTGCATTTAGAAAAGGTTCAGGCAGAGTCAGCATGGTTTTGTGAAAGAGAAACTATATTTTGCCTTGTAAAATCATGCAAAGTTTTTTTTTGGAGATCCATGGGAATGTAACAAGCAGGCGTGATAAAGGGGAACTGGTAGACATGAGGTTTTTCAGAGATTTTCCACAAGGTATGACAAAGTAAAGGCTCTTCCACCAGACAAAAACTCATAGCATTATGGATAATCTATTAGCATGGGATACGGATGGTTATCACATAGAAATTGGACAGTCAGGATTCATCGATCTTTATGATACACACATATCTACTGTATTAGCACCAATATCAGTCCAATGGCTTCAGTTATTTATATCTATACTGCGAGCCTGTAGGAGGGAGATGAGTGCAATACACATCCGAATTTGAGGATGACATTGACAATCTGTTATTTAATGAAGATGAGTCCCAACAAACCAGCAGTCCAAAGAGATTGGAGTGTTCCTGCGCATGAAGCATAAAGTCATCCTGCTGATGCAGAAAGTAACTAGATTGGTACATTAGGTGGGTTTCTGGGATGAAAGCGTTGAATTATTGAGTACATCAAAAATGTTGAGGCAATTATTCATGGTGCTTGAAATGAATGAACTTGACATTACTGAAATGGACAAGGTACAGAGGAGGCTTGACAAGGTATTTGTTGAGAATGTGGTTCCACACCTGGGTAGAGTGTCTCACTCCGGGACATTGAGACAGAATAAGGGATATCGATTTCAAATTTAGATGTAAAGAAATCTCATCTTTCAGAAGATAGTGAATGTCTGGAATTCCTGATCCCAGAGAGTTGTGGAAACTGGGTCAATTAATGCATTTACAGACGGGGTGGATTGGTTTCGGACATATAAGCGAGTTGAGAGATACTAGGTGGTAACAGGAAAGTGGAGTTGAGCCAGCCTAAATTCTACAAATACATTTTCGAAACAAGACCGAACCATCGGCGTGGCCTCATTCTGCCTGTGTGCAGCAGCTCCGAAGGGTTGAATGGAACCTCAGAACACAAGGTTGAGGGACACGAGTGGGCCAATCAGCACTTCGACACTACTCCACCAGTAATGTAGGTCATGGTCCATCTCACAGTGGTCCCAGCTGCACTTTGCTCTCCATGCACCATTATCCCTGATACACCTGTCTATGGAAAATCAGACGAAGCTAGCCTCGATATAATATAAAGATTCAGCCACCACAAACTTCTGGGAAAGAGAATTCCCACTTGAATAAATGCCCACTTTGTGAATTCTCCTCACTCCGGTTCTGACTGTGGTTGCAGGGTGCCACTGTTACCGTTTCTACTCCCGCTCCTCCATTTTTGGCAACAAATTTAAATGTAACCAGGTTGGAGATATGGCCAATGATAAAGGTCTCAGACTGGGTCAGTTTCAGTGATAGGACCAAGTCAGACAGATTTTTTTAGTCAACCACATATAACTAATAGAAATATCGGAGCAGCATGGTGGATCTCTGATTAGCACTGCTGCCTCATCCCACCAAGGAGCTGAGTTCAATTGCAACCTTCAATTCTTCCCGTGTCTGCGTGTGTTTCCTCCCGGTGATCCAGTTTCCTCCCACAGTCCAAAGATGTGCAGGTTAGAGTTACTTGACCGTGCCCAGTTGCCCATAGTACTCAGGGATGTGTAGGTTAAGTGGTTTAGTCATGGAAAATGCAGGATTACATGGTCAGGGTCGGGGACAGGTCTGGATGGGATGCCGTTCAGTGGACCAGTGTGGACTCAATAGATACAATATCCCGCTTCCACACTGTAGAGGTTCTATGACAGTGACAAGTTTGGACAAAACAAACACCCAGTGGTTATCTACCTGATCCATGCTCCTAAAATTCTTGCATATTTCAATAAGATCACCTCTCATTCCAAAAATAATCTACTAAAACTTCTATCATATATGCCCTTCATCCCTGGAATATGTGAAATGAAACATCTCTGAACTGCTTCTAAAGTAATGATGTCTTTTGCAGGTAAGGAGACAAAAAACAACCTCACACCCCAGATGATGTTATTTATTATTTACTCAGTGTTGTGAGATTTTGGACATCTCTTCACGCAGAACATTGGAGGCAGAGATATTGAATATTTTTGAGGCACAGACAGAAGGTTTATAGATAACAATGGAGTCAAGGATTATGGGGTAGGAATATGCAGTGTGGGGAAATGCTTGCAGTAGTACAAATGACATTGATCCAAAACACCCAGGAACATAATGCAAAACAAATGGTAACGTAGATAAAAAAAAATATGCATAAGTGATAGAATAGTGTTTCAATGGGGCATCTCTATCATGACAGAGCGACCACTCGTGGTGGTTTAACCTGAGGGTCAGCACACCTAAGCTGTTGGGGTGAGGTTGAGGGAGAGTCCTCTTCATAGTAACCTCTGTCAGTGTGGGGAATGGAATCTGTGCTGGTGTCGTCCCTCTGTATTACAAAGCAACCCCATCCAACCAAATGAGTGGGAGACAGTGTAAATGTTACAGACAGGAACAGCCACAGACAAAGGACAGTAAAAACTTTCAAAACAAGGGAAAAAGGTACAATTCAGATAACGATCAAGATAACGGTTGAGGATAAAAATGTTCTCGGCGAGAAATTGTATCTTATCAGAGATAAGTGTTTGGAAGCTGTCTTTGGCTGAATAAAATCAGGTGAGACAAGTGAAAATTGAAATACTAATTGTTATTGCTTACTGATAACCATAAAATAACTGTCGATTTTGGTCAGTCTGTGTAAAATGAGCTTATCATTACATAAAATAATACAACTGATAGAATATATTGTTTGGAGTGTCCAGCCCCATGGGAAAATCCCTCGGACAGGCGCTTGAAGAAAACCGGTATAAAAGTGCCTGAGTGTCGTCTCGTCAGTGACAGGAACCCAGGGGGTTGAATAACTGAAAGTTCCTGCAACAAGGAGCTGAGAAAACCATCAAATAAGCCGCAATTTTATTATATGCTCGAGCACATTTGAAGTGTTGATTGGCCTCATGATGGATTTTAATTGGCTGTGATTTGAATAACACACATCTCTACTCCTTCCCTTTTTATGTTACATACTGTTGCATTTCCTGAAAACGGAAATTACTTGGAACATTTTCTGGAACATCCCATAATCGGTATTCTCCAGAATATTCTATCACCATGTGAGGGTATTGGAAAGCCGAGAACGAAAGAGAGAAAGAGGAAAGGCGCTGCGTGCAGCAGTGAGAGTGATGGAGCATGGGCCTTGTTCGGGTAGGTGCTATAACAGATATACAGTGTTTATAGTGTAGGTGTAAAGAGGAGAGAGAGAGAGGGGGGAAGGTGCTGCATGCAGCAGTGAGAGTGATGCAGAATGAGCCTTGTTCGGGGGTAGATGCTATAACAGATGCGTGTGCGGGAGCAGAGAGAAGATGGTGACCCTTATCCTGGCAGAATGGTGAAGGTTATTGATGCTTATCCTGTATTGTTGGACATTTCTTCAGACCGCAGATACTGCACTGCACTGGATGGTGAGCTCACACCACTGTGCAGGGCAGTTCCGAACTGAGAAAGCTCAACCGTGTGCCAATTGGTCTTTTAAAGATAGTACCAATGCCAGGCATCGTAGTACATCCACGGGGCATCCAAGCGATGGCGTTTACCTCCAGCCATGAAGGGTGGGAGAATTACGCTGGTATTGAATGAGAGGGACACTGTGGGGTGGGGTGGATAGTTAATGAGGTGAGTTCGATAAGCTAACACCAGGAAACTAACTCGGCCTTGTACAGATAATCCCTCAGTCACAGTCAATGAAAATGTCACTGAGATAAATTATTGTTAGTTTCTGCCCAATGAGTTGAAGATTCCGCTGACACCACTACCAGTTACAAAGCTGAAGAACAAATGCTCACCCAAACCTCTCCATCATCCGAACTCACACCAATATCCCATTCACCCATCATTCCTTGGAATACTGGCTCACGTTGCAGGATGCTGTCAAAATATCTTCATTTCAGCATTCTGAAACCTGTGATCTTCAATGAAGTTGTCTCTCAATCTCCCTTCCCTTATTTCCCCAAAGTTATTTATATATTGTTGATATTTATACTGATTCCCCCACCATCTCTCTCTGGCAGTGACGTTCACACTCACAGCATCCCCTGTCATGGCACAATGGACAGATGTGGCTGTAAATGGATGGGAGCTGCACATCCTATCACTTCCAGCATGGGCTGCAAGTTTCCTCACTCTGGGCAGTGATCTAACACAGTGTTACTGAGCAATGTTCTGGGGTGATGAAAGCAGCTGCTTTGACGGTAACTGCTCCAGGTTTATGGATCCATTCACGGCACAGCTGCCCATAATGTACAGATGCCTTGTCCACGTCTATAGAGCAAGACACGGTGTGGGCTACACATCACCCAATGCTGGACAGACCGTTTCGTCAGTGTTTCTGAATCAGTGCATCGGTGTGTACTGTACTGCTGCACGTGGTGGACAGATAGATAGTGGACTGGAGAGACCTGTGCTATATTCCACCCTGGACTGATTGCTGGGTTGTACTGAACCTGGTCTTCACAGTGCTCCATGTTGATCAGATATCTCATCTGGGCTTATATGGTCTGGGATGGACCTGTGAGGTGAATTAACTATGCGATATAATTCCTGATAGAGCTATCATTCCTCCAGCATGGCACATTCCGCTGTCAAATCCTGTGTTTCTGCAACATGTTGTTCATTAAGTAGTTAGCCAATTAAGACGTGAATATCTGTCCTTTATGTTATGGAACTGAGCAGACACATCTCAAAATATATGATGAAGGTAGTCTTGACCGGAACATTTACTTATTTTAAAGATAAATGTGAGGTGCTGTGTTTCAGATGCAATTCGCTTGTTTAAAATATTCGACATTAAGCAAAGCACAATTCATTCAACTACTGTTGACAAAACACAAAAAAAAAAAAATAATAGATTGTTTAACTACTAAGCAATAACTGTTCCAATATGGTAACATCGTGTAAACACACACTTGTCAAAAAAACAGATTCAGGAAACAGATTGTCTCTCATGCAGTTCTCCAATCCAGGAGGAAAGAACATCAAAAGACAATTCTGAGAGAAATGTCAGAGAGAGTGCAGCAGCCGGGAGAGATTTCCATACTTCCAATCCTGCTCAGACCCCAGCAATAACTGGGGTAAGGGAAAACGAAGAATCCTGGTTCTGTAACAAGTTAACCGTCACTCCACAGGACCCGGCCCCAGCTGCAAGGACCACAAGGAATGGACTGTATCTACGATGTTTATGGCACTGTAGGAGCCTCTCAGAAATGCCTGACCCCACCTCAGCCGTTAAATGATGGTATGATAAATGTCAAAGTTAAACATAAATAAATGAAACGAAAGGATGCAGTATGCCTGGTTATCAGACACAGGCAGCCTTGGGAGCCCAGCAATTCCGACCCTGCCAAAACATATTCGGATCATGGAGCTAGTGGATAGAAAGTATCATCTGTCTGCCTCACCTCTAACTTTACAATTGGAGATGTTGCTAGAAGCCCGATAGTGAGCGATTTCAACATCCCAACCAGGCGAAGTATTATTGTGACTTGTCAGGATTGTAGTGAAAGGGTTAACTGGAGCTGTTTGTACATTGACTGTGATTGATGTCAGTCTCCATGGATACTAACTGTGTCATTGGAGGGTTTCCCTCTTCTATAAGTAAGGGGCTTCCTTCAACCTGTTATTGCCTAATATCAGCGTCAGCGTCATCCTCAAGATAATTGACTCAGCAGCTACAGGGAGAGGGAGAGGAAGATAATCTTAGAACAACAGATTGGAATGTTCCAACAATGGATCAGAATCTTACAGCATTAGACTGGAATGTTCCAACAATGGACAGTTGTTTATCCTTGGATATTAACTTGATTTATGAGGATTGGGCACGGTTAGATTTGCGGATACAAGCCGGACTGATGATTATTCAGGCAGGTTACTATCCTATCCTCGCTATTACTGGTGTTGCTGGTAAACCTATCTCTATCAATTCTATTAGCGATGGTGAAGGTTATTGCTATTTCTGTTATTTCTATTTGACAAATACATAACCTGTTATCTTCAGTTTCAGTCACAAATTCCACTTCATTTTCCTATCAATTTCCGAATCCTCACTCATAAACAGCTAAGAAGGAACAAGACTGTTCAGACCCTTGACTTTTCCTTTTGCCCTGAACTGTTTTATGTCTCTTTATTCTCTCTGTTATCAACCCTGCCTACACCCACCATTATACTATCCGCAGTCTCCTGCTTTGCCTCAGTGCTTTTGCTGAATAAGCAATCATCTGCCCCCTTGTTAACTTCAGATTTTACGGCTCCAGTTCTTTTCAGACCACTCTTCCAGTTACAAATATTTTGACCACAAACATTTTCTTGTCTCTCCAGTTATTTCATAATAGGGATCTCATTTCAAAATAATAATGTCACTTGCCATGTTATGACTCTGAAGGCATTGTTTCAAATTCTACCAGAACCAATGATAGAACTTAAATTCAAATGGCAACAATCGGAAAGAGACCACATTTTACAAACGGCAACCATAAACCATCAGGATTTTTTTTTATTATTTCACTGAAAGCCTTTGGTAAAGAAACTAATTGTGACAAAAAAAGGTTGGCTCCATATTGTCTTAACAAATGGTCTCGCAGTCAACGCCAATTAGTGATGGATGACAAATGCTGCCAGTGACGCAGACATCTCGTGAAACAACAGAATTAAAGGTGAAATAAACCAAGGAGCTGTGGATGATGGAGATCTGAAATAAAATTTCCCAGCGTCTGAAAATATTGGAGAATCTCAGCAAGGACGGCAGCCTCTGTCAGGAGAAAAACAGATAAAGTTTTGAATCTCGTGATCCTATATCGCAACTGAAAGCAACTGGGAAGTAATGTTATTTATATCAGGAATGGTCGGATGTGTGAGGTGAAGGTTAGTTGAATGGATGTAGAAATGTCCAGCGAGAAAGAGAGAGAGAGAGAGAGAGAGAGAGAGAAATGAAAAGCAAACATAGGAACTGCTGCTGATGAACCAGAAGGAAAATAACATGGGAGTTTATTCTAAAATTTCCCTTTTTCCCATATTCCTGAATATCATGTCAACTTAGATGTGTGCCTGTTTAAATTGAGTTATATTCCCTCTGTCTTTCTTCCCTGAGTGTGATGATTAACTCCATCGGCAATACTGGTGCTGCCCTTATAGTTGCTGAGAGACAAAGAAATGGAATGTTACATTGTCAACTGATTTTTTTGGGAGAAGGGACCTGTAATAGTAGGGCAGAGCAGAGATGTAACTGTTTTGTTCTGCTAAGAAAAGAAACGTTTTCAACACGGAATTGTTGCACCATGTGTGTAAAAAATTGACTTCCTGCTGTCATTACAGGTAAAGGGATGTTCTGTGGATGCTTTTCACGGGTTTCCGTTATCAGCTGCTGCGTCCATTCAGAGAGACCCAAGGGTATGGTGACCCCACTCTGGATGAGATATGAGCACTGCATTTACAGAGTGTTCTGGGTCCATGGTAAACACATGGAATCGGGGTTACACAGAAGGAAAGGTCCGTATACAGGGAGGGGCAGGCCACTGCATGATCCTGGCAGGAATTTCCAGGAACATTTGTCTAAGCTGGACACAGTGCAAGTGTAAAATGTGAAACAAGAGCCTTTAAAAAATGAGGTGGCCACTGAGCTGTGTCCCCTCCTTCAATCTCGCACCAGAACTGTGCTGACACTCACCATGAAGTGAATTGGATTGATTCTGGAACTTTCCAGGCAAGAGGTGGGTGACATATCCATCGCAATGAAGTGGATTGGATTGAGTCTGGCAATTTCCAGGCAGGAGTGAGTAACATTTCCGGAGTACAAGCCTCCGATATACCACTACCTGAAAGAAGCCATCTGCCAGCTGAGAGGAATACATTGGTTCTGCCTCCACAGAAGAAGGTGCAGAAACTAACATCCAGACATACTAGGGAACAGGGTCCTTGGTGAAAATGAGGGACTGCATGAAATTAGAATAAATGAAGACTATGTCTTTGAAAACCTAATCGAATTGAATATTGGTATGTTGTTGGAACTGATGAGCTACATCTTCGAGTATTGTGAAGGTGGCAACAGAGCTAGTGAAAGAACTACTGACTATTCTTCAAAGCTGGTGAGATTCTGGAAAGGATCCTGCAGACTGGAAATCAGCTATTGTAAACCTAAACATTGAAAACAGGACGGAGAGGGCAAACAAAAAATTAAATAGCTTGATGTCAGCTGTGGGGAAAAGACATTGTAACCTTTTATAAGGAATGTGACAACTAGATGTTTGGAAAATAATGATATGATTTGGTAGAGTCAGCCTAGATTCAGGAAAGGGAAAGGATCCTTTATAAACCTGCTGTAGTTTGTGGAGATGGTCCGTTGTGATATCGAAAATTGACAACCAGTGGGTGTAGAGGATTTGATTTTTCAGAAAACCTTTGCCACGGCTGAATGCTGGTGAGTGGGGAATGTTAGAGTCCACGGGTAGGTAGGGGTGGAACACACAGAATGGATCAAAAATCGGATAATGGGCAAAATGAAGGGAGTCATGTTTTGTCTGGGTGGAAGGCTTATGGGATATCAGAAGGATCAGTACTTGGGCAATTGCAGTTCGCAAGGTATAACATGATCGAATAGGAACTACAAATAAAATGATTTTCTTTTGAATTTAATAAATGGTGAGAGGTTAGGAAGTTCAATTGTTGAAGAGGACCTGGATGTACTTGGTTATAAGTCACTAACATAATTCAGGTTCGACAGAAAGTAATTATAACTGGAAATGATATATTGTCTTTCATACAAAATACTTGAGTACCACAGTAAATATACCTTACTCAATGGTAGTACTTTGTTGAAAGAGAATTTGGGGTGTTATGTACAGACTGAGTCTACTTCAGAAATAATGATCGCCATGTTACCGAGACAGTGCAAACGAGTTTCACCAGACTGAAACCTGGCATGATGGTACCATCAGGAGAGAGAGCGGTAACTATGTGGTTAACCTGTAGCACTGTGAGAGAATACGAAGATGAAACTTGACGGTTATGGACGGACACTCATTTTGTCCCAAGCAGCCAGTGATAAGGTGAGAAATTTCGTACTTTCCATTAGATCCTCGATTCCCAATAGTTTATGTGCCAGTGCATAGACTTCATTGATTAACAGAGAGGTACAGGCTCCGAATGAACTCTGAACACTGTAATGCACAGTTACCGTGTGACCCTCCACTCAACGTTACATTGTCCATAATTCTGTCAGCAGCCACAATACCTTCATTCTGAAACAGTTAGCCATTTCCCACCAGCTTCTGATTTCCAGAGAGAGCATAGGTCTGCTCTCTCTGCGACGGAAATGCCTTTGAGACTGGTTTAAAAAATGGCTTCATTCCCACTGCCAGAAAAGCATGCTAACAGAACACGGATGCACTACGAATAAAGAAGCCACGAGGAATACCATGGAACGGTACATCAGTGCAGTTCCTGCTCCATTTGTTTATTATGCTGACACATCTCTGACACTTTCTTATTCCTGTGTTAGTGACTTGAAAATCTGAATGGCCTCTTCCTGTTCCTTTGCAAGTGACTCCAGGTGTGAAATGGTCACTTTCTGATCCCGTGTAAGTGATGTGTGGGCATGAGCAGACTCCTTGTCTTCCTGTTTAACGGCAGGAGAGACTGAATGTGCTGTCCCTCTTCTTGTCCAGTAGTTTTGATGGGCTGAACGACTTTCCCATATTCCTGTGAAGCCAGATTGATGTAGTGAGTGAACTCCTCCATTTACTGTGGAAATGTGCAGCGCTGTTTCATGAATGTTACCGACAGTTTAACAGCACAGGCTTGAGCGTTGTCTCAGTCTTGTTGCACATGGACACAAACTGCATCAGGAGGTCAGAGGTGAGGAAGCTTTCTGAATATTGTGTAAAATTCAGTGAACATCCCCATTTCTGATCGATGTGTTCTGCATCCTCAAAGCAGGGATTCCCTGCTGAAAAAATGGGGATGCCTGGGCTGAGGTAGCTACCCTGAGGATTTCTTGCTGAGATGTTCCACGGCTGAGATGATTGGTGCCCACTGATGGCAAACATGTTCCAGTGTACGTGGATGATTCCAAACACTGGAGAGTTTGCAATGTATTCTGATGAAGTGCAATTTTGCTCAGGCTCCTTGATGTCACCGTCAGTTAAATATTGCCTTGATATCAAGGGCATTTGTTCTTTGCTGAGTCTTTGTATTCGCCTCTATTGCTCATATCAATAAGTCATCGTGTAGGAGCAGGCAGTGATTTCTTCAAACAAGGGATGGTGAATGCCAGGATTTCTCTATTCCAGAGAGTTAGGGGAGCTGTAGCAGTCAGTGGCCACAAACTGCACCTATCTAGCAAGCTGCGCCTGTCCACTGAAATTCTGACTTGTGTGTTTATCTCTTTGAACGGATCGTGCAAGACTGAATGGCCTTGGGCGTGTCTTTTTGCCAAGGGATGTATTTATGGGATGTTAGTACATTGCAATAGTTCATGAGTCGAAGGTACTGTATCTATTATTCTGATAAGATTTACAGTAAAGTTATTCTATATTCCTGTTCCTTTTATATATGTTATTATTAGAGTGTTTAAATAAATTGCGTGTTGCTTTAAGCTATGTGGTTTGACCAGCCGCATCACATCGGTAACACTCATTTCGCATCTACCTTTACTATAAGACAAGATTAGCATCCAGGCTCCCATCTGAAAATATTTTAAAGCAGTCTGATCTGGTTCATAGCAAACTTTGCAATCTTATCTGGTTCGAAATCAGCAATACCAAATTGGGTTCAGAATTAGAATTCCTACCGTATGGAAACAGGTCATTTGGCCCAACAAGTCCACACCAACCCTCTGTAAGAAAAGGAGAAATAATTACAGCTGTGCCTTGGCATTTAAAGTTTCATTGAAAGATCATCAGAATTGTTGGAAATTGCTGGAATTGAATTGTTGATGAGGCAGCTTGAACACGAAAAGGAATTGAAACCGTTTGAAATACGATTAAAATGAGAATTTGAAGAAAAGGAGAGGACTAAGAAAGACAGAAAAATAAAGAAGAAAAGTAGAAAGAGGGAGAGAGTTTCAACTTCAAAAGTTAACAATTTGAGAGGAAAGTCGACTTAGAAAGCAGAGATGAAGGTAGATGGTACGCTGACACGGGAGGATAGTGAGGAGGAGGTAGCCAAAGGCCTGGTGGGGATCTGTTTTAAAACATCTAGTCATTGTCTACATTTGATGAGAGAGATGGCTAATTTGAGAAAGTGGCTAAACGAATGCACTGATCAGTGACCATATGAATTTAGTTGATCCAAACAAAGCTAGTAGGTATAAGGAGTGAGGGATTTGCATCCCGATCGGAGGAGGTATCTGGCCAGTATGAGAGGGTGAAGAAAGCAATCTGAAGTGCATATGAGCTTATGCCAGAAGCCCACAGACAGCATTTTAGGAATCTAAAGTAGCATCCCTGGTTAAACGTACATTGAGTTTGAAAGAATCAAACAAAGTAATTTTGAAAGTTGGGTAAGGGTATTAAAAAGAGAACAATCTATGACACTCTTAGAGAGATTCTTACTTTGGAGTAGTTCAAAAATTTACTTCCTGCAGTCGTGAGAACTCGTGTGGAAGAGCAGAGAGTTACAATGGCGAGATTAGAAGCTGAAATGGCTGATGATGATAAGTTGATCCATGAGTCAAATTTTGGCTTCTGTTAGGCATTGAGAAGAATATGCAAGATCTTCTTAAAACATGTACCCGTGAGAGTAAGGTTTACTTGTGTAGGCCAGGAGTAGCAGGTAAAGAGGTTACAGCATTGAAAAGGTACAGAAGCATGTAATTCTTTTATGCTGAGACATGAGGAGACTTGTCATTGAGAAGGATTTTTGGAGAGATGAGATTTGCTTCTTTATGTAATGTGTGGTTGGAGTGTCCGGTGAAACCATCAACAGAAATATTCCACAATTGGGAAAGAGGCCTTGAGCTTGGCCTTACAACATTTCAGCATTTAACTTGTAAATAACGTGTCTGAGACAAATCGATATATTGATCACAACACCGAAACATTTTTGGAGAAATTTAAGGAGAAAACTTCCAGTCTGTTCAGACAGTACTTGTTATTGATGGCATCCAATGTGAAAGTTATAAAGGTGACTGGACGAGAAACCGTGCTTGCTGATAAGGTGTCAAAACTTGGATGAAGAAAGACAGGCGTTCTGTAGCAGGAGTAAACTAATTGAAATAGAATAGAGTTGTGAATGCTTGCATGCTTAGTGTCAATACAATATATATCCATATTGTAGTCTACTGTAACAGTAAGAAAAAAGGGTTTAAAATGATGCTATCTGTGAATATTGATGGGCCATTTATTTCAAAGTGGAAGGTGTGACGATACTGTCACTTTAAAAAGGTTATTTTCTTGTGTGTGTTTTTTTAAGAGAAGACTTAAATAGAGAAATGCCGAATTGCTGCCTGAAAAGGGCAGAAGTAAATAACTCAGGAGGCCTTTAGGATTTATTAAAATGGGAACAATGGAAGGGCAGTGACAGCTCTCTCAGACCAGACCTTCTCGTTTTGTTTTTAGCTGCAGCAATCAGAAGCTGCTGGGGTACCCAGAAGGGTTGCAGGTTTCAATACATGATCCCAAGCTGCTCATCTCTCTGAAAACTCTCTTGAAGTTGCTTCCTCCTGGATTGGAGAACTGCACATAAGATTCTGAGTTTGAATTTACCTTTTTATCAAGGGGCATGTTTATGGGATTTTCCTGTATTAGAACAGGAGAAAGTGAGGTTTGTAGATGCTGGAGATCAGAGCTGAAAATGTGTTGCTGGAAAAGCGCAGCAGGTCAGGCAGCATCCAAAGAACAGGAGACTTGACGTTTCGGGCATAAGCCCTTGTTCAGGAATAACTCAGGAATAAGCCCTTCCTGAAGAAGGGATTATGCTCGTAACGTCGAGTCTCCTGTTCCTTGGATGCGGCCTGACCTGCTGTGCTTTTCCAGCAATACATTTTCAGCCCTGTGTTAGAACAGTTAGTTAGTAGAAGGTACTGTATCTATTGTTTGCCAACGTGTTCCAGTAAAGAAGCTATCCCCAATTGTTCATCTCTTTGATTGTGGTTTAACTAGAGTGTTTGAATGGATTGCATTTGCTTAATGTTGAACGGGTTGGCCAATCACAACACATCGGGAACATCCAATTCACATCTACGTTTAAAAAAAGAAAAATATTTTGTGGTGGTCTGGCCTGGTGCATAACATTTGCAGCTGAGGGGCTTCTGACTGTCTCCTGTTATTGAAAAGTTCGTGGAGATGCTGGGGATGATTTGCTGGAGGTTGTGCTGTGAGCTGCCTCAGACATTCAGGGATGCCCGAGGATTTTGTGATCCAACTCTGAATGGAGCATGGGGACTGTAGTTACAGCATCTGGGCCTGCAATATGAACAACAAATGGAACACAGGCTGCAGAGAGGGGAAGCTCTGAAACCACGGAGTGAGCGTGTGTAGGGAAAGGGATCTGCTGTATCCACTCCGGGTTTTCCAAGACCAGCTACCCAAGGGACACTTAACCCAGGAGCAGGGTATGAGGGGTCCCTGACTGAACAAGGAGCGGTGTCACCTCCGTCAACACGACTGCAGCTTCACACCAGGGGAAGGACGATACTGCCAGTGGCTGTTAGTGTCACTGATTCATTCAGCTTCTATGATCTGGAACGTTTCAGGCAGGAGTGCATGACATATCGGTCATCTCCCAGCATTTCAGCATCAATGTCACCGTTCAGTGATGGAGGATCTATGTGGTGGATGAGGTGAATGTTTTCTCCTCAGCAGGCTGTATCCTTGTTTTCCCAATATAATAGGATTCCCGATGGTCTACATAGCTCTATAGGGTTCCATGTCAATGGGGAGAGGTAGAAGAACTGAAGGAACTCTCACTTCATTGATGTTGCAGTGTGCCCATGCACAATACATCATGTTGGTGAATACCCCGGTCTGGCAGCAACCACAGCCTCTTCATTCAGAAACAGCCATTCCCATCGTACTCAGATGTCCATTTGGAAATAAAGGATGGAATCTCAGATAAAGTCCGTCCTCTTCGTACACGGCTCAAAACCCCCCCCCCCACCCCCCAACCACTCCGCACCACCCACCAAATGCATGAAAATATCCCGTTTGTACTTACAGCATAGGTGCCACTGTGAGCATCAGATGGATCAAAACTTCCCATGTCTGAACGGGCCAGAGTGAAACCTCCAGAACACGCTGCTTCACTCAGCCCTGTAATCCCTCTCCATTACAGGATAATACTGCCTTATAAACTTCCTGAAACAGATTGCAAGTTGTATATTCAGTTATATTCCACATGGTGAACTGTTATTCATTGAATTTACCTGTGTACATCAATTTTCAATCTCTCCACATTCTCTTGATAACTTACTATCTTGCCAACTCAGTGTCATCACCAAACTTAATAGCAGTATATCCGTTCAACTCCTCCTGATCATTGATATGGATTGTAAAGAGCTGAGGACTCAGCGCTGGTCGCAGTGTGACTCCACTGGCTACGCTCTGTCGAACTGATTGAGACTGATATATCCGGAGTGCCTGCTTCCTGTTTGATAACCAGTCCTCCCCCATTCCGGTGTCGCACAGTCAAAAGACTGAATGAGAACAAGGAGCATCAGTCAGCAATCCAGCCCCGTAAGCCTGATCTGCCATTGAATACAATCATGGCTGATGTCAACGGGGCCTCAGTCCCATGTTCCTGGCTGCTCTCCTTACCCCATCATTTACTCAATGTCCCAGCACTCATTGCACTCCGAGACAGTGAATTACACAGAGTCACAACCCTTTGAGAGAAGTAATTTCTCTTCACCCCGTTTTAAATCTGCTCTGCCTAATCCTAAAACTATGATCTCTTGTTCTAGTTTGTCCCACATGAGGAAATATCCACTCCACACCGACATTGTCAATCACCTTTAACATCCTCCAGACCGCAATGAGATTTCCTTTCATTTTTCTAAACTCCAGAGAGAATTGGTCTGAATTGCTCAAACGCTCTTCAAAAGACAAATTCATCTCTTGAATCAATCTAATGAACTTGTTCTGAACTGTCTTCATTGTAAGTACATCCCTCTGCAGTCACGGTGCTAGAAGTATACACAGAACGCCAGTTACAGTCTCACTAATAACTTGCAGAGTTGCAGTAATTCTTCCCTTCCTTGATATTCGATTCGGTTAGAATTAAATGCTGAAATTGCACTTGCCTTTCTCATTCCCTGCTGTACCTGCATGTGGGCCTTCCGTGATATGCACAAGTACACCCCGATCCCCCTGCCCGTAAGCACTCGGGAGTTGCTTTCCATTTCCATAACAAGTTCGATTCCTCTGATCGAAATGGATAATCCCATACTGATCCACATAAAATTTTATCTGCAAATGTTGGCCCATTCATCTAAACTGTTCATGTCCATTTGTAAATTTTCTACATCTTCATTGCATCAACCTACTTTGCCACCTGTTTTCGTATCAGCTGAAGATGTGGCTGTCAAGTTTTCTATCCCCTCATCCAAATAATACAGTAGATGAGAAATAGTCGGGTCATGTTGTCTGAACTCAGAAGAATCCCAAAAGGTGCCAACCATTAAACGAAACATCTATTCCATCTCTCTGTATTTTGTTGGCTTACTAGCCCTCTATCCAAGCGAATAACTTCCTCCCAAACTCACGTTGTCTTATTTCGCAGCTTAATCTTTTGTGTAGCTCTTTAATAAATGCTTTCTCAAATTCCAGATACTTTACGCCTCCAGGATTCCTATTGTTTACTTTACTAGTCATATATTTAAAGAACTCTAACAAATAAATTATTAAAAAACCCATGCTGCTTCTGATGTATTCCATTTTGACTTCGCAAATCTCCTGTTGTTAATTAATTAATAATGGATTCTCACAATTTCCCTTAGTTCCAAACAGTTTGCTCACTAATTTTATTCATTACTGAAGATGATTATCCTAATTCCTACCCTTTCTGTAACTCAACGTTCCCTTTCCAGTGTTCCAGTGGAACAGACACAAAGCTTTAAAAGATCTGCTCCAATCGCTGTGTAAGAGGCATGAGTGTCTGAATGGAATAATTCTGTTCCTGGTTTACACACTCAGTGGGCTGAATGTCCACGTCGTGTTTCTACATGAAAGTCTCAATAGACGGAACATTCTCATTTACATATTCAAGACCTGCTTCTCCTCATTCTGTTGATATGTCAGGAGCTTGAAGCTTTGTGAAATCTTCCTGTTGCTCTGTAACGTTTTGAGGAGCTGAAGGGTCTCTTCATATTCCTTCAAAACAGGCTCATACTGAACAATCACCTCCTGCATCCCTGAAATGGGATCAAGGAAGCGATTGGTCTTCTCGTGTTCCCATATGACAGATACATGTGCAAATGAACTCTTCCTTTCCACAACAAATCTCAAATAATTTTATCCCCTTCTCTAATTCTCAGGCTGAATGACCTCTTCCAGTCTCTTCCAATTCTTGTGTTACAGACTTGAAAAGGCTGAATGGGCTGATCCTGTTGCTGTGTGACAGGATACTGGTGCTACACAGCCTACTCTAGATCCCGTGTTATAAGATCGAGGTGCTGTTTGGCCTCCTCGTGTAACTGTATATCACGCTCCAGGGGCTGAATAGCCTCATCCTGTTCTGGTGTAACAGGATCCAAAGCTGTTCCTGTGTAACAGGCTGGAGAAGTGGAATGGATTCCTCCATTGACTGTGTAATTGTCTTCTGTTGCTGACTCCTTCCTGTGCTCTATGTAAAAATACGATCATCTTTCATTCTCATAAACTCCAATAGGCATTGGATCAACATTATCATCCTTTCCTTATAAGTTAACACCTTCATGGAAGGAATCAGTTGAGGGAACCATCTCTGAGCTGCTTCCAATATAATATCTTTTCTTCAGTGAGGAGACTAAATATGTACACCAGACTCCAGATGTGATCTCACTAGGATACTGGAGAGCAGCAGCAACACTTTACGAGCCTGCTGTAAGGTTCGCACCCAGTTTACAGCAGTCTCAATTGTCTAGGGGAAATACACAGCATTGCTGAGAGACCATTCTCCTTCTCTTCTCCACCAGCATAACGGGAGATCTAGTGAAAATACCACAATGACACTTGAGAAGAACGAACAACGTGACGAGATTATTTCAACGTCCACAAAAACCTCACAAAATGTCTCACCTGAATCTACCATTCATCTCCCCAGAGGCCACATCGCTCAGATTCCACAGAACCTGGTAAGGTGGAGCTTAGAGACAGCAAGGAGAAGCAAACATTGATGGAAGTTATATATCAAAGCAAAAGCTGCAATACAGAGGTTGCATATGTTATAAAACAGGGAAATATATACGTAGGTTTGTGGGTACTACTGTGATAATCACCAGCTGCAATCTGCAACTAAACTGTGTTAACATATGTGAATGCTATTGCTGGGAAAATGGATTTCATGACCATGTTTGAGATGATTTCTTTTAACAGTATTTTGAGCACTGAGGTGGACGTCAGGCAGTTTTCGAATTGATGTTATGTGATTAGAAGAGCTAATTAAAAACACTGCTGTAAAGGAGGTGCTGGGCATATTAATCATAATGTATTGAATTTTATATGACCTCTGAATACAAACTTTTTTTTTTAAATTGTGGTTATAAACCTGAGCCGTGCAAGTGATGAATGTATGAGGGGCAAATTAGCTTCAGTGAATTGGAGAAGTACATGAAAAAGATTTATTGGCAGACAGACAATGGTTGTTGTTTAAATAAACACCTTAAAATATGCACATGTCCACCACAGGGCAAACAGCAAAAGGGTAAGGTGACTTAACAATAGTTAACAAAAGAAGTTAAATATTGCATTAGATCAAAGGTAGCAGCTCAGAAAAATGCCAGATATTGTGGTAAGCAATGGATCCAGATATATTTGGGACCCAGCAAAGGAGGATCAATGAACTGATAAGAAAACCAAAAAGAACAAGAATACAAACTAACAAGAAACATAAGGATGACCAAACGCTTATCTCGGTTGGCGATGCCAGATGACTGGAGGACAACTAAGTGGTCCCACTTTATGGGAAGGGTGGTGGAAATAGACCGGGGAATTGTAGACCAGTCAGAAGTAGATCAGTATTAGAACAAGTATTGGAGAAAATAGGAAAGGAGAAAATTGAACTTCATTTTGAGAGGCAAGGTTTGATCAGGGATAATCAGCATGACATCATCAGGGGAAGCCATTCCAAATAAAATTTATTGTATAGTTTCGAGCATGGTGTTTATATGGTTTTTCAACAAGGCCATTGACAAGGCCCCATATGGGAAACAGATTTTTAAAAATCATGATATCAAGGGTAACTTAGTGAGTTACATCAAACATTGCCTTAGTGGTAAGAGACACAGGGTGGTGGTGGAAGGCTGTTTGTGTAACTGGAGACCAGTGTCTGCTGGTGTACCACAGGGATCAGTGCTCTGTCCATTATTATTTGTGGCATTCATAAATGATCTGGATGCGAATTCGTAGGGGGGTGGGGGAGTGTGATAATTAAGTTTGTGTTTAACACAAAGATTGGCCCGGTAGTTGGCAGTGAGGAAGATATTACAGGAAGATACAAATGGAATGGTCAGATGGCCAGATGGAAAGTAACCCTGATAAATATGAGGTGATAGACTTTGGAAGAAGGAACCAAAAATAGGGGTATGCAATGAATGGCAGCACACTGGGAAGCTCAGAGGGTGTTTCTCCACAGCTCCCTGACTGTGATTGCACAGGTTAACAAGTTAGGGAAAAAGTGAGGACTGCAGATATTTGAGATCAGAATCACGAAGTGAACTTCTGGAAAAGCACAGTCGGTCAGGCAGCATCCAAGGAGCAGAAGAGTTGACGTTTCGAACATAAGCTTTTCATCAGGAATGATGGCCACATTCCTGATGAAGAGCTTATTTTCGAAACATCGACTTTCCTGCTTCTCGGATACTGACTGATCTGCTGTGCTTTTCCAGCAACACACTTTTTGACTGAGGTTAATAGGTTAGTTAAGAAGGCAGAGGGAACCGTAGGCACAACCTTCATTCCCCAACATATACATTGTCAGAGCTATACAAGTCTATGGTTAGACCAAGATGGAATACTGTGTGTAGTTCGGGGAACATTATTGCAGGAAGGATGTGATTGTAGTGGAGGGGTGCAGAGGAGATTCACCGGGATGCTCCCTGGGGTGAAGCATATCAGCTATGGAGAGAGGCTTGGTAAGCTCGGGTTGTTTACTTTGGAGCAGAGAAGGCTGAGGGAGAGATGATTCAGTAGGATACGATTGCGAGAGATTTTCAGAAAGATTTTTGCTGAAGTCCCAAGCCCAGTGTGCAAAATCAAATCTTGTGGGATTGTGGTGAATATCTGGACATGTTTTCAGAATGGGTCAGCTGGCAGGAAAGAGTGAGTAAAAGTTTTTGATTTTCATTTTTATGACCAGGTGCACTTTACATGATCAATACAATAAAATACAGTGAAAAGCTTTCACGTGTTGCCACAAAGTGGTGACAATTGAAGAAAATGGAATAAACAGAGGATACAGCTTGAAGAGAGCTGATGAGTTGTGAAACGGCTCTTCACTATAGACCATCCGTGCAACCCAATCCCTCCAAGACAGCTACATCACCATCTACACCAGACCCCAGCAATATTGAAGATGCTGATCCTCAGGCACCATCTTTGCCATTGGGCAGATACTCCTCCATCACTGGCTTTTTGCCCACTGTGCCAGACCATTCCAATGTCAGAGACATGTCTCTTACTGCTGGACCCACCTCACCGATGTTACCATGATGGACTTCCACTATCCGCTTCATCATCACCAGTGCAGGACCCAATCATCAACAAGTCTCTAATCCTCAGGCATCACTCTCTGCTGCTGGCCCCTATCATATCCACGATGCCTCTCCTGATGTAGCCGCTGCCAATTCCACGTACTGTGCTTACTCCGGAAAGGTCAGCAAGGACTCACTCTCCTCCGCACTGGGCCCAGCTTGAGCTCCAAACCATGGGGCTAGTTTGAGGCCAGTAAGTTACAAAGAGAAAAGTGGGGGAGAAAATAAGAAAAAGGAAGCAGGTCAGATTGTACAAGCTGCAGCAGAGGAGACCTTGGGCCGGAAACACCGGAATAAAAGGATCCTTTTTTTGGAGATGAAGGTTCATGGAGTAGCTCAGGAATATGTCCTTGGGTCCCAGCTATTCCCAAACATCTCAAACATTTGGTTGATGAAATCAATTGCAATATATCTCAGTCTGCTGTAGGAGAAATGCAATGAGGAGATTATCAGCCAAGATGAGAAAGTGGGGGGCTCACTGTGTTGAATGACCTACGCCTTTCCTGATGTTTCAGTGCAGTCTGTGGGAAAAAACGGTAAATATTGTCACAAGCTCTTAGATGTTCGGGAGGAGGTCTCTGCAGGGTCGACAGGATTGTGCTTCCCATTCTCTTTTCTGATACAGAGGCTGGTGCCAGCTGTTCTGTCCGGTTTTATCCTTTAAGTTCTCGGAGCAATTTGATCCAATTGAGTATCTTGCATGGCCATTTCAGAGACCTTTGAAGAGTTGATCACATGTCTGTGTGTCTGGAGTGACTTTTAGGACAGATCACGAGAGCACGGGAGATTCACTTCCTGAAAGTACATTGGGGAAGCAAATTGGTGTTTAAAATCGACATTGGCTTCACGGTCACTGTTTCTTACAGCAGATTTCGGATCTTGACATTTTATTAATTGTTTTTGACTTCCGCCAGCTGCCAGAGCATTTGCTTGGTCTGGATTAGTAATTCAGTGACATTTCCACAACAGCACCAGCTCCACATGAGGACCCATCGGAAACCACACTGAGCAGGTAATTTTTTGTGCTGCTTCACAGCGCTGTCAAAATGAACTCCCACCGATCTGACTGTAGTAATGGAATTGAGGGGATGATATTTTCATACTGTAATTATTTTCCTCTTAAGGACTTGTCATAGTAATTTTCCACATTTCCAGATAGATGTCAGAATCGGAAATGGAATAAAACAGCTTCCCCAGGGACAGGGCTTGTTGTATATTGCCTATGTCGTATCTACTGTGTTCAGATGTTTCTTCATGTCACATGGAGCGAATCAAATTGCTTGAAAACTGTCATCTGTGATTCTGTTGTAATCCTGACGAGGTGAGTTGAATCATAAACTCAACACTTCTGGCTGAGTATGTTGTAGATACGAGTCCTTGTCTATTGCACTCATGTGCAGAGCTGTTCCATTATTTCGAATGGGGACATGTGTATGACACTCTTCTGCAGTGAGTTCATTATTCCATTTATGACTGGGTGTGGCAGGACTGGTGAGTTTCGATCTGATCTGTTAGTCTTGGGATCATTGCACCCTCTATGTAAGATGGTAGTTCTGCTGATTGGAATATAACCAGTCAAGTGTGGAATCTATAACGGGTTCTCATCAGTTTTAGGTACACATGGTTCTGACCCTGGCATGTTTACCCACACTCGCCACAGAACCATAGATCAGCTTGATGGTAATGGTAGACTGAGGGATTATCTGGTGCAAAAAGTTACAGATTATAATTTTATATAATTCTGTTTCTGCTGTTGCTGTGGTCTACAGCACCACATGGAATACACAGTTTGAGCTGCAATATCTCTAATACAGTTCTGATGCCTGTTCCCCAGTTCACACCGAGACTCATTCACCCATCAGCCATGTACTCAGTGACCTACTCTCGTTTCTGATGTTGTACACGTTCAATTTTATATTCTCATTCCACTTAGGGTCTCTCTGTGGTGTCACACTTACAGTTTGTCTCATTCCTCAACACATTTTAATATATTCATCTGGATCCTTTCCCTTCCAGTATGTGCGACCTTCTGTGTTTAGAGTGAATAGATCTCCCTCTGTTTCTCTGCCTGACTAACAATAAGTGCTCTGTAGTGTCAGTGATGCCAGCCTCATGTAGTTTCAGAACCAATGAATTTGTTCATCGTACGTAATCTTTCACTTCCCGGTGTATGGTGCTCCAGGTTGGACAGGGGGTTTGAGCAACGTTGACACAAATCTTTGAAACTTTTTGGAAAACAGAAATTGCTTGGGACGTTAAGTAGGTCTTGCAGCATTTGTGGAGTGAAAGTAGAGTTAATCATTGGTTCCAGTGACCATTCTTCAAGGTTCACAGATTCTTTTTTTGTTCTGGTTTCAGATGTCCGGTATCAATAGTTATTTGCTTTATTGAAAATGTGTTTTGTTCATTTCTGGAGAAACAAAGCAGATCTGCAGCATCTACAGTGACAGAGAAACAGAGTTAGCGTTTCAAGTCCAGTGTGACACTTCTTCAGAACAGAAAAGGATTGGAAAAAGGGCTTTGCAATCTCTTGCCAGGGGGCGAGGAGGGGTGACGGAAACAGACGGTGTGAAGGCACAATGCCACTGACATATGGACTTTTGTTTGTGGTAAAAGAGAATCAAATGTAAAATGAGCATATATCAGATTGTGAAGAGTGGAGCAGGGTTCCTTCACTGAGTGCAAGACAAAAGATTCACAAACAGGACACATTAATTGGGAGACCAGGAGAAGGAATGTATGAAGATTTTGAGAACAGCATAATGTCATCAGGCTGTGAAATTATGGAATTTAATGTTAACTCCTACAGGCTGTAACGTACCAAAGTCTAAAGTGAGATGTTACTCGAGCTTGGGTTGTGCTTCATTGGAACATTGCAGCAGCCCAGGACCGAAATGTTAGCATGAGAGCAAGGTAGGTTATTGAAACGGGAAACAATGAGAGGGTCAGGGCTCTTCCTACAGAAAGAGTGGGAGTGTTCCTCAATGCAGTCCCTGTTTGTTCTCTGAAGTGTAAATGAGACTGCCTTGTGAGTTGGGAAATGACAGGAGATTGGATTGAAAGTACAAGTGAAATGCTGCTTCACCTGGAAGGTGTGTGTTGGGTTGTTAAGAAATGAGTAATGAGTCAGTGATCTTTTCAAATGTCCCAATGTATTTCTTCTTATATGTTGACTACATTGTTCCACAACTTGGAGAGAGTAAGTACTACAGGTGCGAGAGGCCATAGTTAATAAACTTGGAGCTGGATAAACACAGCAGACCAGACAGAATCAGAGCAGCAAAAAGGCAATATTTTGATCTTGGACCTTTCGTCAGGACTGGCGAGGGGGAATGGAGCCCAGAAATGGAGTGATTGGATATGGAAGGACGAAGGGTAGGTATGATGGTCGTGTATACATGCAGATATGAGGTACTGTGATTGGTCAGTGGGAAGGGTAAAGCGGATATGTGAGTGATAAGATGTACAGGTGGGTCTGGTCAGGGAGAAGGGACATGGAGGAATTTTGACGCTGCTGCAATCAATATTGAGGCCCTTGGGATATCACCTCCAAAGTTAAAACCTCAGGTGGTGTTCCTCTGACAGTGGACAGGCTGTGGATGGGCATGTCCCCGGACGAGTTGGAGGGCAATTAAAATGGAAGGTAACTGGAAAGTCGGGTTGGATGTTGCGTGCAGAGCACCTGATCCTGCCCCACCAAGCACGTCTCCAAGTCCTAATGTGGTCTCCTCTCGATCAGGGAGACCAAAGGGAGACTCGGGAACATATTCATGGAGCATCTGCTGTCTGCACGCTTTAACCAACCCAACATTCCAGTTGCCGTCCATTTCAATTGCTCCCCACCCCCAGCTCATCCGGCCACAGGTCCATCCTTGGCCTCCTCCACTGTCAGAGTGAGGCCAAACAGAAACTAGGGAACACAACCTGATCTTTCAGCTGGAAAGCTTACAGTTCACTGGTCTCAATATTTACTTCACTGGCTTCGAAATCTCTCCATCCACAGCCTTATTCCATGTTCCCCTTCCCTGACCTGCCCTAAGTCCACCTTCCTATTCGCATATCCGCTGCACCCTTCCCACTGACCAATCACATTATCCCCCTACTTCATCCCCTATCGTCATCCCCTCTAGCCTTCCCTGAGCCCCACGCCCCTCCCTCTATTTACTTCCCGGTTCCCCGTACCCCGGCCCAATCCTGATGAAGTCTTTCAGCCTGATACGTTGACTTTCCTGTTCCTAGAATACTGTCTGACCTGCTGTGCTTTTTCAGCTTCATATGTATTGCTATATCCGCAGCAACAGATTTTATTGTGCTTTTTATACATTTTTTTAGTCTGTTTACTGACAAGCTTACCTCAACATTCTCACTACAGGTAAAGGGCTTATGCTCAAAACGTCGAATTCTCTATTCCTGAGATGCTGCCTGGCCTGCTGTGCTTTGACCAGCAACACATTTTCAGCTGTGATCTCCAGCATCTGCAGACCTCATTTTTTATTCTCACTACAGGGTCAAGGAAACAGTCTCGTTGTCACTAATGCTCCTGTCTGCTTCGAAATGATTTCCTTTGTTTTGACCGGACTTTCAAGTCTGCTGTTCACAATAGCATTGTAAATGTAACTCTTGTTATGCTGTAGCTTAATCACACCACGTCCATTATACTTCAGAACTTCCTTGTTCTTATACTCCATGCATTTATTCATGCACGTAAGGATCCATTAAGTCCTTCTATACAACAATTTCAACTTGCCTGGCCATTTGTAATTGCCTGTTTTCTGTGTCCCTCTCTCCTTAAACAGGGTGGTTCCATTTACCAATCCTGCCTCACTCCGAAATTACCTGAAAAATCTCCAGCAGTGCCTCCATAAACACCTTCGGCATTCCTTTAGAAGTATGGGGTGTTCTCCAACTGGTTCTCCTTACTGGTGGTCACTCTACTCACCTCTACCCGCTAACTGCCTTGAAGTTCTGACATTTTGCTGTTGTCTTCCACCGTAAAGACTGTTGCAATGTATTCAATTCCTCTGCCATTCCGTTGCTTCCCATAATTATTCAAGCTTCATTTTCCAACATTCCTTTGTTTGTTCTTTGCTCCCTGTCTTCCTTGTTATATATCTTATATATCTAAAAATCTGTTTCGATGTTCTTTTACATGATTAACAAGCGTAATATCATATTTCACCCTCTCCTCCCATTTGCTGTAATTAGATATCCGTGCTGGAATTTATAGGCTTCCTAATCGTCTAGGTTTCAATAATCTTCACCACATTGCGCGCATTTTCTTTTACTTTTATTCTGTCCCTGAGTTCGTTGTCACTCACGGCTGCCTTGTCTTCCGCTAAATATCTTTCTTCTTACTTGGGATGAATTTCTGATGTGCTGCTGAATTATCTCCAGAAACTCCTGTCATTGCTGCTTCACCAAGTTGCCGTGCTCAGCTACCCTTCCAACTAACTCTAGCCAACGCCTCCCTCCTGTCTTTTTAGTTACATTACTCAATTATAAGCCATCTGATCCAAAAGTGAGCAATAGATGTAAACTGAAGGAGGGAGGTTTGAGACACGAGGAACAATTGGAGGATTTATTAACTATATGGAAAGATAGAGACAGAGAGAGAGAATATAGACGTGGAGATGTAAAAATAGAGAAGTCTACATGATTGATAGAATTAGATGCGCTTCCGTATTTGGTTTGACAATTCCTGTGTGCTTTTGTCCTTTGTATAGTGTATGTGCAACAGATTAATAAGTTGAAATCCTGGATTTGGTGCCAGAACCTTTATCTCCATCAATATGACAAGCACCAAAACCCAGTAGATGTTTCCTGGTAGAAATTGGATTAATTGAAACAAGTTGGAACACCAGAAGCAGGAATTATTAACATCCATCCCGATAAGAATGAAAGATTAGATCAGGGAATGCCAGAAAGGGGCAGGAGCCAGACGATACATTGAACGAAGGGGAACATAACATCTCAGCTGAAGATTAAATAACATATGAATAGTTTATAAATTTTGTACATCACATGCGTCATGTTTGTTAAGTATGTCTCTCTTGTTCATTCTGAATATATTGCACACATATGAACAATCGTATCTATATGCGCGCGCAGACACACACACACACACTCACATACACACATACACACACACTCACACACACACACACACACACACACACACACACACACACCAATCATAGTTTAGCTATTTCATTTCAAATGATTCTGTTTAGTTTACATTGTCACTTGCCATTCCTTCTTCTGAATATAGAACATAGAACATAGAACAATGCAGCACAGAACAGGCCCTTCGGCCCATGATGTTGTGCCGAACATCTATCCTAGATTAAGCACCCATCCATGTACCTATCCAATTGCCGCTTAAAGGTCGCCAATAATTCTGACTCTACCACTCCCACGGGCAGCGCATTCCATCTCTGGGTAAAGAACCCACCCCTGACATCTCCCCTATACCTTCCACCCTTCACCTTAAATTTATGTAACCTTGTGACACTCTGTTGTACCCGGGGAAAAAAATTCTGACTGTCTACTCCATCTATTCCTCTGATCATCTTATAAACCTCTGTCAATCACCCCTCATCCTTCGCCGTTCCAACGAGAAAAGGCCGAGAACTCTCAACCTATCCTCGTACGACCTATTCTCCATTCCAGGCAACATCCTGGTAAATCTTCTCTGCACCCTCTCCAAAGCTTCCACATCTCTCCTAAAGTGAGGCGACCAGAACTGCACACAGTACTCCAAATGTGGCCTAACCAAAGTCCTGTACAGCTGCAACATCACTTCACGACTCTTGAATTCAATCCCTCTGCTAATGAACGCTAATACACCATAGGCCTTCTTACAAGCTCTATCCACCTGAGTGGCAACTTTCAAAGATCTATGTACATAGACCCCAAGGTCCCTCTGTTCCTCCACCTGACTAACAACCCTACCGTTAACTCTGTATT
Source organism: Hemiscyllium ocellatum (assembly GCF_020745735.1). Lineage (NCBI taxonomy): Eukaryota > Metazoa > Chordata > Chondrichthyes > Orectolobiformes > Hemiscylliidae > Hemiscyllium > Hemiscyllium ocellatum. The sequence continues at coordinate 29,490 of NW_026869135.1, read as the reverse complement.
CCGCATTCTTATTTGTTCTTCCAAAATGGACAAACTCACATTTGGCAGGGTTGAACTCCATCTGCCACTCCTCAGCCCAGCTCTGCATCATATCTAAGTCCCTTTGCAGCCGACAACAGCCCTCCTCACTGTCCACAACTCCACCAATCTTCGTATCATCTGCAAATTTACTGACCCACCCTTTGACTCCCTCGTCCAAGTCATTAATAAAAATTACAAACAGCAGAGGACCCAGAACTGATCCCTGCGGAACTCCACTTGTAACTGGGCCCCAGGCTGAATATTTACCATCTACCACCACTCTCTGACTTCGACCGGTTAGCCAGTTTTCTATCCAATTGGCCAAATTTCCCTCTATCCCATGCCTCCTGACTTTCCGCATAAGCCTACCATGGGGAACCTTATCAGATGCCTTAATAAAATCCATGTGCACTACATCCACTGCTCTACCCTCATCCACATGTTTGGTCACCTCCTCAAAGAATTCAATAAGACTTGTAAGGCAAGGCCTACCCTTCACAAATCCGTGCTGGCTGTCCCTAATCAAGCAGTGTCTTTCCAGATACTCATAAATCCTATCCCTCAGTACCCTTTCCATTACGTTGCCTACCACAGAAGTAAAACTAACTGGCCTGTAATTCCCGGGGTTATCCCTATTCTCTTTTTTGAACAGGGGCACAACATTCGCTACTCTCCAGTCCCCTGGTACCACCCCCGTTGACAGTGAAGACGAAAAGATCATTGCCAACGGTACTGCAATTTCCTCTCTTGCTTCCCACATAATCCTAGGATATATCCCGTCAGGCCCGGGGGGCTTGTCTATCCTCAAGTTGTTCAAAATGTCCAACACATCTTCCTTCCTAACAAGTATCTCTTCTAGCTTACCAGTCCGTTTCACACTCTCCTCTTCAACAATACGGTCCCTCTCGTTCGTAAATACTGAAGAAACGTACTCATTCAAAACCTCTCCTATCTCCTCCGACTCAATACACAATCTACCACTACTGTCCTTGATCGGACCTACCCTCGTTCTCGTCATTCGCATGTTTCTCACATACGCATAAAATGCCTTGGGGATTATCCTTGATCCTATCCACCAAGGATTTTTCCTGCCCTCTCTTAGCTCTCCTAATCCCTTTCTTCAGGTCCCTTCTGGCTATCCTGTATCCCTCCACTGCCCTGTCTGAACCCTGTTTCCTCAACCTTATGTAAGCCTCCTTTTCCTCTTTACTAGACATTCAACCTCCCTCGTCAACCAAGGCTCCCTCACAGGACCATTTCTTTCCTGCCTGATTGGTACGTATATATCAAGGACACGTCGTATCTGCTCCTTGAAAAAGTTCCACATTTCCACCACATCCTTCCCTGACAGCCTATGCTCCCAACTTATGCTCCTCAAATCCTGTCTTACAGCATCGTAAATTCCCTTTCCCCAATTGTAAAATCTACCCTGTTGTGCGCACCTATCTCTCTCCATAACCAAGGTGAAAGTCACAGAATTGTGGTCACCATCACCAAAATGTTCACCCACTAACAATCCCATCACTTGTCCCGGTTCATTACCGAGTACCAAATCCAATATGGCCTCCCCTCTGGTTGGACAATCTACATACTGAGTTAGAAAAGTTTCCTGGACACACTGCACAAACACCGCCCCATCCAATCTACTTGATCTAAAGAGCTTCCAATGAATATTTGGGAAGTTGAAGAGCCCATGACTACGACCCTGTGGCTTCTGCACCTTTCCAAAATCTGTTTCCCAATCTGTTTCTCCACATCTCTGCTGCTATTGGGGGGCCTATCGTAAACACCCAACAAGGCGACTCCACCTTTCCTATTTCTGACTTCAGCCCATACTACCTCCAATGGCAGATCCCCCTCAAACTTCCTTTCTGCAGCTGTTATGCCAGTTCTAATTAGCAATGCCATCCCCCTCCTTTTTTACCACCCACCCTAATCTTACTGAAACATCTGTAACCAGGAACCTCCAATAACCATTCCTGTCCCTCATCTATCCACGTTTCCGTGATGGCCACAACATCGTAGTCCCAGGTACCGATCCATGCCTTAAGTTCACCCATCTTATTTCTGATACTCCTTGCGTTGAAGTATATGCACTTGAGCCCATGTCTGTGTCCGCAAGTATTCCCTGTCAGTGCTACCTTCTCCACAGCCTCCCTACATTCTTGGACATCCTGACAAACAGCTAGCTTACTTGCTGGACTACAAGTCTGGATCCCATCCCCTTGCCAAATTAGTTTAAACCCCCTCGAAGAGTGATAGCAAACCTACCACCCCCCCCCCCCCCCCGGGTATTGGTGCCCTTCTGGTTCAGGTGCAACCCGTCCTGTTTGTACAGGTCCCACCTTCCCCAGAATGCAGTCCAATTGTCCAAATGCCTGAAGCCCTCCCTCCTACACCATCCTTGTAGCCACGTGTTCAACTGCACTCTCTTCCTATTCCTTGCCTCACTGTCACGTGGCACCGGCAAAACTGAATATATTCTGTTCCTTGCACTGCAATTTTTTTTATTCTGTCCATCAAGAAGATATTGGGGACAGGGGGGATGTCACTTTACTCCTCATCAGTCTCCACAGCCACTGTCTTCTATTCCTTTCTGTTTCTTACCCCATGAAAAATACATACTGTGTCTGACCCTTGAATCCCAATAAACAGGTCAATGTTAAACAGAACACTTACTTTTGCGCTAAGGTACTAAAAAAAATCTCAAAAAGAAAAGACATACAAATCGTGCAATAAGATGTTTCCATCTTTTTAAACAGATTATAGAATCGCATTGTGTAAACGATAAACAATTAATTGGTAAGAGCTGTGAGAGTAAAATCCAGGGAAATCCGTATTTCTTGTGTATGTTCAGGGCAGTTGTGCCCAGAAGCAGTTTTATATTGGAAGTTGTTGTGGTGGAGGAGACTTCAATGTAGTAACAACATCTCGATTGATGCTGTGTACTGATGATTATTCAGGCAGGTTACTACCCCATCCTCGCTATTATTGGTGTTCTTGGTGAGTCTATCTCTGCCCATTTACTAATTTTCTAACCCGTTGTGAATGTCGTCGTTTTCTTTGTAGTGCATATTTGGCAAAAATCCAAACTATCGTCTTCGCTTTCAATCACAATCTCCATTTCTATGCCATGAATTTCATATCCCTCGCTTACAATTATCTGAGGAGAAACGAAAGTGATCATAACCACGATTACCCCATTTTATCATGAACTGATTTATATCTCAATATTCCATCTACAACAAAACCTGGTCCACTCCCACCTTCACAATATCCCCAGTCTTCACTTCTGCCTCAACACTGTTTCTGAATAAACCATCATTCACACCTTTCCAGTTACAATTCTCTTCTGGCAACACTTCTCGTTACACATAATATGACCACAAACTTTTTCTTACCTCAACCTGGACCTATGCTAGGTGCAAAGTGTGAAGTCAGTTTGATTCTAAAATGAGTTTCAGCATAACCTGTAAACTCACACAAGGATGAGGACTATGCTATCAGTGACCAGGAAGTGACAGTTTCATTGAATTGTCCTGATTCTAGAAATTTCTGAGGGCAAGTGGGTGTCACGTTCATCATCTCCCAGTTGCAGTGCTCCGATATATTCACACAGTGACGGAATACATCTCTGCCTCCTGCTGAGGGTAATAACTTCGCCCTGTGTCCACAATGGAGGGTACCAAAAATCAACTAGAAATATTATGGGACAGATTGACTGGTGAAAATAAGAACATGTGCATGATTAGAATTAATAAAGTAGACTTACTCAAAAACTAATTGAATTGAAGTTTGGCAAGTTACTGCACCAAATGAGCTCCATCCCAAAGTTTTCAGGGAAGTGGCAATACAGCTAGTGAAAGTAATTCAGAGTCATACAGAACAGAAACAGACCCTTTGGTTCAATCAGTCCATGCTGACTATTCCAATTCCAAACTAACTTAGCACCAGCTGCCCGCGCTTGGCCAATATCCGTCCAAACCTTTCCTATGTACTTATCCAAATGTCTTTTAAACGTTGTAATGACAAGAAAGAAGTATTGATTACTCTTCAAAATTCTTTAGAATCTGAAATTCTTGTTCCTGCAGACTGGAAAGTAGTTATTGTAATCCCAAATATTTAAAACCGGTGTGGGAGGGAAACAAAAAAAAGTGGGTACCTTGATGTCAGGACTGAGGAAAATATTAGAACGTTTTGTGAGAAATTCCATAATTAGACACTTGAGAAATCATGATGTGACTTGGCAGAGTCAGCTTAAAATTAGAAACCGGAAATTATCTTTGAGAAACCTGTGGAGTTTGTGTTAGTTGATGCATCCACAAAAGAGAACCAGTGGGAGTGGGGTATTTGAATTTGCAGAATACTTTTTTTTACATTGTTGCTAACAAGTGAACAAAGGAAGTTAGAGGACATTGATAAGTTGCAGACGGGGTGATCTGGATATACCACATGGATTGAGGATTGGTCAGTGGAAACAATACAGAGTTTCTTGCACTGTTATGGACTGAAGGCAGTTACTCATGGGATATCACAAGTTTCAGTGTTTGAACCACCACAATTTGCAAGGCATAGAAATTATTTGGATGTGAGAAATAAACAGCATGCATCTCATTTTGTGTTGATTAAATGGTACAATGTTGAGAAGTGTTGTTTTTAAAAAGGACCTGAACGTCCTTGATCATGAGTCACCAAAAATCGCTCCTCCAAGGGCGTTAAGTATTGAGCACCTTGTACAGTATGCTGCCCTTCATTGTAATATGATTCCAGTGCATAAGTAAAGCCGTCTTCCTGTATTTGTCAGGCCTTGATGAGAGAGTATTTGGGGCACTGTGAACAGGTATGATCTCCTTTGTAAGGCACGATCTCATTAACACAGACACAGGTCAAACAAGTATCAGCAGTCTAATCCATGAGATGATGACACCATGAAGAGATGGTGATGGAACTGGGTATTTAATCTGTCGTGATAGGAGACAAAGAGGGATTATGTTGAAACTTGAGGGTTAGCGAAGATCGCATATTTTTAAAAGAGACACTGATGGGTGAGAAATAATTAATATATTACATTTATTGTCACATGTGCCTAAGTACAGTGAAAGCTTTATTTGCGAGCAGTACAGACAGATGACAGTAAGCAAGGACACACAGATCGTAGGGTGAAAAATAAATTTGGACAGAACAAGGCGTGTAGGTTACAATACGCAGGACATTCAAACAAACACGATCAACATGAACAAGATCATCTTTATTTGGAGTTACAGAGTCCATTCATCAGTCTAATATAGCATCCCTAATACGCTATGTACCTGAATTAACTCTCCCTACATTAATGTGCTGCTGGGATGAGGTCCTACGAGAAACATTTAGGGAGTTAGGAGCCAAGTTTAAAAAGTTGGACCTCAGAGGCAATAATCTCAAGATTTCTTCCATGTGTCAAGTGCTAGTCAGTGTAGCAAAGATAGAATAATCATGAAGAATGTGTGGCTTGAGAGATGGAGCAGGAGGGAGTGGTCCAGATGTTTGGGATATTGGGACCGGTTCTCGGGGATGTAGGACTATTACAAATTGGGCGGTCTACATCTGGGTAGGACTGGAGCCAATGTCCGATGGAGTGCATTTGCTAACGCTGTTGGGAAGGGTTTAAACTAATGTGGCAGGGGATCGGGAAAAAAATGAGGAGTTTGGTGAACGGAAAGAAGGTAGTAACTAAAGCATAAATAACTAGATCATGAAATCAGCATGACTGAGGGGTAGAGGAGGCAGGAAGCGGAGGATGAACACAGAGGAACTTGTAGTTTTAATGCAAGAAGTATATTAGGTAAAGCAGATGAACTTAAGGCTTGGAATAGTACCTGGGAAAATAATGTTATTGACATTACTGAGACTTTTTGAGGGACTGGCGTGATTGGCAACTAAATATCCCAGGACATTAATGCTTCAGGCGGGATAACGTGGAAGGGAAATGGGGTGGAGTAGAAGCGTCACTGGTCAAAGAAGATATCACGGCTGTGCTGAAGGAGTGCACCATGGAAGATTCGAGCAGTGAGGCAATAATGGGCAGAGCTCAGAAATAGAAATGATACGTTAACAATGCTGGGATTGTACTACAGGCCTCCCAACACCGATCGAGATACAAATATATAGATAGATCACAGAAAGATGTAGGAGCAACAGGATGATGGTGATAGGAGATTTTAATTTTCCCAATATTGACTGGGATTCACTTAGTGTTAGAGGTCTAGATGGAGCAGAATTTGTATGGACCATCCAGGAGCATTTTCTAGAGCAGTGTAAAAATAGTTCAACTCGGGAAGCGGCCATGCCAGACCGGGTGTTGGGAACTGAGCCCGCCCAGGCAGTGCAAGTTTCAGTAGGGTATTACTTTGGAAATAATGATCACAATTCCTTCAGTTTTACAATAGTCATGGAGAAAGATTAGAGTGGTCCTAATGGAAGAGTGCTAAACTGGGGGAAGGCCAACTACAGCAAAATTCGGCAAGAGCTGGGGAACGTGTATTGGGAACAGCTGTTTGAAGGGAAATCCGCATTTGATATGTGGAAGGCTTTTGAAAAGAGGTTAATTATTGTTCAGGAGAGATATGTTCCTGTGAAAATTATGGATAGAAATGGCAAGGTTAGGAAATCATGGATGACAAGTGATATTGTGAGACTAGCTAAAAGGAAAAAGAATGTGTACATAATGTCTAGGCAAATGAAGGTAGAGGAAGCCTTGGAAGAATGTTCTAAAGGTAGGACCAATCTGAAATGAGGAACTAAGAGGGCGAAAAGGGATCATGAGATACACTTACGAGCAGGATTAAGGAAAACGTCAAAGCTTTTTGGTCATATATAACAAACAAGAGGGTAGCGAGATAAAGGGTTGACCCACTCAAGGACAAAGCAGGAAAGATATGCTTGGAAGCAGAGAAATCGGGAGAGATTCTTATTGTGAACTTTGCATCTGTATGGAGAGGGGCATGGTGGATGTTGAGGTTCGGGATAGATCTTTGATTGCTCTTGGTCAAGTCTGCATAAAGAGGGAGGAAGTGTTGTGAGTTCCAAAAGACATTAAGATGGACAAGTCCCCAGGTCTGGATGGGATCTACCCCAGGTTACTGAAGGAAGCGAGAGAGGAATTAGCTGAGGCTTTAACAGATATTTTTGCAGCTTCCTTGAACACGGGGGAGGTCCTTGGGGAATGGAGAATTGCTAATGGCGTCTCCTTTATTAGGAATAATTCATGTAATAACAGACCTGTGAGTGTGACGTCAGTGGTAGGGAAGCTACCGGAGAAGATACTGAGGGATAGGATATATACCCATTTGGAATAGAATGACTTCACAGTGCTAGGTAGCATGGTTTTGTGCAGGTAAGGTAATGGCTTACAAACTTAATAGAATTGTTTGAAGAGTTGACAAAGTTGATTGATGAGGGAAGGGATATAGATGTCATACAGACGGACTTTAGTAAGGCGTTTGATAAATTTCCCCATAGGCTGATGACGAAGGTGAAGTTGTATGGGTGTTCTTGCTAGATGGATAGAGAACTGGTTCGGCAACAGGAGACACAGAGTAATGATGGAAGGAAGCTTCTCAAAATGGAGATCTGTGACCAGTGGTGCCCCACAGGGGCCCTTGCTGGGACCATTGTTTTTTGTGATATACATAAATGATTTGGAGGAAGGTGTAGCTTGTTTCATTAGCATGTTTGCAGGTGACACTAAGATTGGTGGAATAGCAGACAGTGAAGGAGAATACAGCAGAATATAGATAGATTGGGGAGATGGGCAGTGAAATGACAGATGGAGTTCAATCTGGACAAATGTGAGGCGATGCATTTTGGATGATCCAATTCAAGAGCGAACTATGCAGTAAATAAAAACAAACGTATTGGAGAAAATTGATGTACAGAGACATAGAGGTGTCTAGGTCCATTGTTCCCTGAAGGTGGCAAGGCAGATCAGTAGAGTGGTGAAGAAGGTAGACGGCGTGGTTTCTTTCATTAGACCTGGTATTGAATATAAGAGTTTGCAGGTTGTGTTACAGTTGTATAAGACTTTAGTTCAGCCACATTTGGAATACTGCATACAGTCTGGTCGCCATACGAGCAAAACGATGTGGATGCTTTGGAGAGGGTACAGAGGAGGTTCACCAGGATGTTGCCTGGTATGGAGGGTGCCAGCCATGGAGAGAGATTGAACAAATTAAGATTATTTTCATTAGATAGACGGTGGTTGAGGGGTAACCTGATCCTTGGATGGCGATGGATATTGAGGCTCTGGTAAGCACAATAAAGAATGCATACATTGGGTTTAATATATCGGGCTTAAGTCAATCCTTAGATGACTACACAAAGTGTAGAAGCACCCTATAGAGGGGAATCAGAAGCCCTAAAAAGGGCATAACATGGATCTCTCAGAAAAGGTGGAAGATAATCCCAAGAGGTTCTCTAGCCATATTAAGAGTAGAAACGTGACTCAGGAGAGAATAGGTCCCCGTACTGATGAGCATGGCAGTCCTTGTGTGGAATCACCAGGAGGTGGGGGGAGTTGTTTAATGAATACTTCTCCTCCATGTTTACTCAGGAGCAAATGATGCATAATAAGGAAATAAGGAAAACAATTTGGAATGTTTTGGCCCGCATACATATTATCAGAGTGGAGGTATTTGCTACCTTAAATCACAATAAGGTGAATAAATCCCCTGGGCAAGAATATGTCCAGCGTCGGATGTTATGTGAGGCCAGGGAAGAAATTGCAGAGGCCCTTGCACAGATTGTTGCTTCATCGTTTGCCACTGTTTAAGAAAGGGAGCCAAGACAACCCAGGGAGTTCTTAGTCAGTGAGTGTAACATCAGTGTTAGGCAAGTTGTTGGAGACGATAATGAGAGACAGGATGAAAGAACATTTGGTAATTCAAGGTCTGATTAGAAATAGTCAACATGGATTTGTGTGTGGGAAATCATGTCTGACAAATCTTTTAAATTGTTTCAAAGAGATAACCGCGAGAATAGATAAGGGTAGGACAATGGATGATCTATATACGGACTGTAGTAAGACTATTGACAAGGTCCCATACGGCAGATTAGTCAGTGAGTTTAGGTGACATGGGATCCAGAGAGAGCTAGCTAATTGGATTCAAAATTGTCTCGATGGTAGGAAGCAGAGGGTGGTGGTTGAAGGTTGTTTCTCAGACTGGAGGTCTGAAACTAATGGTGTGCCACAAGTGTCAGTGCTGAGACATTTGTTATTTGTTATTTACATAAATGTTCTGAATGTGAATATACAAGGCATGATGAGGGCCATAAGACATAGGAGCAGAAATTGAAATATTCAGCCCATCGACTCTGCTCCACTATTCACCATGGCTAGTAAGTATCTGAACCCCATTTTTCTGCTTTCTCGCCATAACCCTTGATCCCCTTGACAATCAAGAATTTGTCCATCTCAGTCTTATATATACTCAGTAACCTGGCCTCCACAGCCTTCTGTGGCATTGAATTCCATGGATTCACCACTCACTGGCTGAAGAAGTTTCTCTTGATCTCCGATCTAAAAGCTGTTCCTTTTTCTCTAAGGCTGTATCCTCGGGTCCTGGTCTATTCTACCAATGGAAACATCTTCACATCTATTCTGTTCAGACTATTCAGTATTCAGTATATTTCAATTAGATCTCCCCTCATCCTTCTAAACTCCATTAAGTAAAGATGCAGAGTCCTCAAAGGTTCCTCGTATGTTAAGGTTTTCATTCCTGGGACCATTCTCGTGAAACTCCTCTGAACACGTTCCAAGGCCAGTGCACCTGTTCTGAGGTATGGGGCCCAAAACTGCGCAACATACTCCAAGTACTCCCAAGAAGATTACTACATTTATGGATGATGCAAAATTATGAGGTATCGTTGATAGCAAAGAACATTATCAGAAATCATAGAGGGATTTTAATTTGATGAGGAAGTCATCTGAGGATTGGCAACTGCAATTAAATGTAGAAAAGTTGGAGGTGTTACACTTTGGAAAGTAAAAGAAAGATAGGGCTAATACAGTAAATAGTCAGGTTCTGGAACAGAGGGACCTCAGATAACAAGTGCATACTTCACTGGAAGAGGAATCACGGGTAGAAAGGGCAGTGAAGAAGGCATTTAGACTGCTGGCCTTCATCGTTCAAAGCACTGAATATAGGAGTTGGGACATTATGTTACCATTCCGTAAGCCGTTGGTGAGGCCACACTTGGAGCATTGTGAACAGTTTTGGTCACCCTGTTAACCTGAAAAGAGTGCAAAGAAGATTGACAAGGATGTAGTAATTATGAATACTGCATCTACAGCTACAGCACAGGGATTACCTATTTCATTAAGAACAATGAAGACAGTCGCTTTGTCTTGGCTGAAAAAAATAATATCCGGGTTTAGTTTAGATAATGGAGGGGGCTTCCCAATATGAAGCAGGCCTGTCTTTGTGACTACCCTGAATGTATGGGTAGTCCATAGTTGCAAAATATGGTTGCACTGGGCTCTTCGGGTGAAAGCTGTTCAATAAAAAGTGGTGGGTCTTTCAGTACAAGATGCGATTATTGTCCCAGACTGGTTCCTTCCATCCCACAATTGAGAAGATGGAGGTGCTATTACGGGTCTCATAGTAAGGTGTGTGCCATTAAATACAACAAAGAGCCTGAATACCCACAATAACAGAGACACACTCCTCCAGTAGGCATATGCATGCGATGCGAGGCACCACAGGAAGCAGTAACGGTTGGTACATTGGACCAAGGCACATGGAATAAACATAGTCACATTCACTTAAGTGCATCCCCATTCTGTACAGTTGTAACAAATTGGATAGTCTTCCCGGACATATTATAGGGATTCCATAGGCTAGCAGGTGGGGATAAGTAACAATCAAAGGAAAGATTATATCCAATAAATGCCTAAATAGTATTCCATACACCGTAGTTGGGATTCAGGGGGGTGAAAGGGGTCAAAGAGCCCTTTGCTGATGTGAGGGCGTAACAGACCACTTCATGCTGGCTGAATATTTTATGATGACTTTGCGAAAGCAAATTGTTTGTGAAGTATGACATCTCCCCCTTTCTCTTTTGTGACGTGCCGATTTAGGCCTCTTTGAGTAGAGGCAATGCTTACCAGGAAAACCGAAAGGACAACTGAAATCAAACTGGCACAAAAACACCTTGACAGGGTAAAGACCATTGAGACTTGTTCCGTAAATGAACTGCCCGATCTTCTTGGTGCAGCTGATCATTGCGGCAGTCATTCTTGGTAACATTCCATGCATCAAAGAAATCAGTTTCTCGGGCACATAGGGACATCTTTTCAGCTGAAACGGTATACAGTTTCTGGTTGCTCAGGATCACATCGGTAAACAGCCCCCTCTTCAGCACGAATGCCGGCGACAACGAGTCCACACAACAGACTAAGTTCTATCTTCATCATAATGGTCGTTCTGTATTAAGGAACAGGGTATGTAAAACAGAAGAAGAATTACGATTCGGAACATGCAGCTATATCATAGTAGACTAGTTTGTTACAACCTGATTCCGGTTTGCCTTCCAGTTCCCAATCGTCTCCATCTCCATCATCACCACCACCACAGTCCACCCCATCACACCCCCCGACCCCGGAAGGGGCCCATCTAATGACCTTGGAATGATGAAGGTGAACCCAGGCGGAATGCCCGACGACCTTTACAGCAGTCAGACTGGTGTGGAAACCCTGGAAGGGCCCTTGCCATTGAGATTGGAGGCTGCAGCTTGTCCAAATCATGATGAGAATAAAAGAGTTAAGATATTCAACGGTTGGGATATTGTTGAGGGAGGAGAGTTTCTCATGAGTAGCACAGACCTTAGAGTGAAGATCTCCCAAAACTTTGGTCAAAGAAAGAACACAGGAGGACATATCCTTAGTCATGTGTTTGAAAGGAATAGGGGAGGAAGCATCATCCCAAGGCGAGAGGAAGCTCGACCTCGGATATTTCGGCTGGGGACAAGCGAGTTTTCCCTACAGGAGTTCCTTGTAGGTGGAACAATACCAGAGGCACCACCCTAACCCAGGAAAGACCTGTCTCAGAAGTCCATTTGGTAAGTTTAGTTTTCAGACTCTGGTCACCATGCACCACAAGCCCTGCAGCCTGTGGGCAATAAGCACAATTAAGTTGGTGGTGTATCCCAAAATGAGAGCAGAATTCCTCATTAATATCTCCAATGAAATGGGGGGCATTGTCAGAACGTGGAAAAAAGCAAATACCAAAGCAGGTAATAATCTCCTTGAGTAAAATATTTACAACAATTTTAGCAGTAGCGTTGAAGTGGGGTAAGCTTCAACCCATCAAGGAGAAAAAATCAACAATGACGAAAACATACTTGCAGTGCTGACAACTTTGCAACTCTATGAAGTCTTAAAAGCTTCTTTTGCAGTTGGCATTAGTTTGTCAGAGGTCGACCCATACTTGTCAGAGAACACAGAACATAGAAAGCACAGCACAGAGCAGGCCCTTTGACCCACGATGTTGTGCCGAGATTTAATCCTAATATAAAATATAGTAACAACCTATGCACCCCTCAACTAACTGCTATCCATGTGCATGTCCAGCAGTCGCTTAAATGTCCCCAATGACTCTGCTTCCACCACTACCTCTGGTAACGCATTCCATGCATTCACAACTTTCTGTGTCAAAAAGTAACTACCTCTGACATCTACTTTATACCTTCCTCCTAACATCTTCAAACTATGAGTTCTGGAACCAGTCAATCCTGACCTGGGGAAAATTCTCTGGCTATTGACTCTATCTATTCCTCTCTTTATTTTGTACATCTCTACCAGGTCTCCTCTCTTCCTCCTTCTCTCCAAAAAAAAAATTCCGAGAGTATTCAACCTTTCTTCATAAGGCAAGCCCTCCAGTCCAAGTAGCATCCTGGTAAACCTTCTTTGCACCCTCTCCCAAGCCTCTGTATCTTTCCTATAGTAGGGTGACCAGAATGGACACAATATTCCAGGTATTGACTCACCAGGGACACGTAGAGCTGCAGAAAACGGTGCTTAAACTCTATTCTCCGTTAATAAAAGTCAAAATACCATATGCTTTCTTAACAACCTTATCCACTTGTGTGAAAACTTTGAGGGATCTATGTATTTGCACACCCCGATCCTTCTGTTCTTCCACACGGCCAAGAATCCTGTCTTTAATCCTATATTCAGCATTCGAGTTGTACCTTTCAAAATGCATCACTCCGCATTTATCCAGGTTGAACTCAATCTGCCATTTCTCAGCCCAGCTCTGCATCCTGTCTATGTCGTGCTGCAACCTACAGTAGCCCTCTATAATATCGACGACAACTCCAACCTTTGTGTCATCCGCAAATTTACTAAACCATCCCTCAACCTCCTCATCCAAGTCCTTTATAAAAACTACAAACAGCAGAGGGCCAGGTACAGTGCCCTGCGAGACCCCACTCAACACTGTTGTCCAGGCAGAATACTTTCCATCTAGAGCAACTCTCTGCCTTTTGTCAGCCAGCCAATTCTGTGTATATCTGTTGAATGCCTGGAAACAGAATGTTGATGGAAGGTTGTCTGTGTATGTCTGACTAATGGTCGGTGTTAGGGTGGTGCAGGTTTGTGGGTATTTTCTGTATATACCTGCTTAATGACAGGAGACAGACTGGGATGGTCGAAGTTTGTGTGTTTATTTCTGTGTATATCTGCTCAATGGCAGAAGAACAAGGTGGTGGTGGAGGGTTGTGTGTGTGTTTCTGTGTATATCTGTTTAATGGCAGGAGATAGGGTTGTTGTGGAGGAGTCTGTGTCTGATTCTGTGTATATCTATTTAAGGGCTGGAGACAGGATTGTGGTAGAGGGTTGTGCGTGTGTGTTTCTGTGTATATATGCACAATGACAGAAGAACATGGTGGTGATGGAGGGTTGTGTGTGTATTTCTGTGCAGATTTGATTGATGACAGGAGACAGGGTGGTTGTGGAGGTTTGTGCGTGTGTTTATCTGTGTATGTGCTTAATGGCAGGAGACAGGGTGGTGGTGTGTGTGTTTCTGTGTATATCTGTTCAATGGCAGGAGACAGGGTGGTCTTGGAGTGTTGTGTGTGTTTCTGCATATATCAATTTAATGGCTGGAGACAGGGTGGTAGTGGAGGATTTTGCATGTATGTGCGTTTTTGTGTATACCTGTTTAAGGGCAGTAGGCAGAGTGTTCGTGGAAGGTTGTGCGTGTGTATTTCCGTGTATAATTGCTTGATGGCAGGAGACAGGGTGTGAAGGAGGTTTGAGTGAGTGCGTGTGTATGTTTCTGTGAATATGTGCTTAATGGCACGGGACAGTTTGGTGTGTGTATGTTATTGTGTATATCTGTCCAATGGCAGGAGCAGGGTGTTCATGGAGTGTTGTGTGTGTGGGTGTTTCTGCGTATATCCTTTTAATGGCAGGAGACAGGGTGGTGGTGGAGGGTAGATGCCTGTGCTTCTGTGTCTAAGTGCTAACTGGTAGGAGGCAGGGTGGTGGTGGAGGGCTGTGTGTGTGTATGTTTCTGTGTATATTTATTAAATAGCAGGAGACAGGGTGGTGGTGGTGGAAGGTTATGTGTTTGTCTGTTTAATGTTGGTGTTAGGGTGGTGGTGCAGGGATGTGTATGTTTTTCTGTATGTATCTTAATGACAGGAGACAGACTGGTGATGGTGGAGTGTGTTGTATGTGTCTGTTTCTGTGTATGGCTGACTAATTGCAGGAAACAGGCTGGCGGTGGAGAGTTCTATTTGCATGTGTGCTTCTGTGTATATCTGTTTAAGGGCAGGAGTCAGGGTGGTGGTAGAGGGTTGTGTGCATGTTTCTGTGTATATCTGTTTTAAAGGCTGGAGACAGTGTGGTGGTGGAGGGTTGTGCGTGTGTGTTTCTGTGTATGTCTGATTAACGGCAGGAAACAAGGTGGTGGTCGAGGGATGTAAGTGTGTGTTTGTGTATATAATCTGTTTAATGGCAGGAGACAGGGTGGTGATGGAGGGTATCGTGTCTGTGTTTCTGTGTTTATGTGATTACTGGCAGGAGACAGGATGGTGGTGGAAGGTTGTGTATGCATGCGCGTTTCTGCGTATATCTGCTTCAGGTAAGTAGGCAGGGTGTTCATAGAACATTGAACATAGATCATCACAGCGCAGTACAGGCCCTTCCGCCCTTGATGTTGCGCCGACCTGTCATACCACTCTGAAGCCAATCTAACCTATACTATTCCATGTACGTCCATATGCTTGTCCAATGACGACTTAAATGTACTTAAAGTTGGCGAATCTACTAACGTTGCTGGCAAAGCATCCCATACCCTTACTACTCTCTGAGTAAAGAAACTACTTCTGACATTTGTCCTATATCTGTCACCCCTCAATTTAAAGCTATGCCCCTTTGTGCTCGCTGTCATCATACTTGGAAAAAGGGTTTCCCTGTCCACCCTATCTAACCCAATGATTATCTTATTTGTCTCTATTAAGTCACCTCTCAACCTTCTTCTCTCCAACGAAAACAGCCTCAAGTCCGTCAGACTGTCCTCGGAAGACCTTCCCTCTATACCAGGCAACATCCTATTAAATGTCCTCTGCACACTTTCCAAAGCTTTCGCAACCTTCTTATAATGCGGTGACCAGAACTGTACATAATATTCCAAGTGCGGCCGCACCAGAGTATTGTACAGCTGTGGCATAACATAATAATTCCTGAATTCTATCCCTCTATTAAAAAAAAGTTAAATCACGGTATGCCTTCTTAACAATAGAGTCAAACTGGGTGGCACCTTTCAAGGATCTGTGTACCTGCACACCGAGATCTCTCTGCTCATCTACACTACCAAGAAACTTACCATTAGCCCAAAGCTTTGCATTCCGGCTACTCCAACCAAAGTGAATCACCTCACACTTGTCTGTATTAAAATCCATTTTTCACCTCTCAGCCCAGCTCTGCAGCTTATCTATGTCTCTCTGTAACCTACAACATCTTTCGTCACTATCCACAACTCCACCGACCTTAGTGTCATCTGCGAATTTACTATCCCACCCTTCTACTCCATCGTCCAGATCGTTTATAAAAATGACGAACAGCAGTGGACACAACACCGACCCTTGAGGCACACCACTAGTAACTGGACTGCAGGATGAAAATTTCCCATCAACCACCACTCTCTGTTTCCTTTCAGCAAGCCAATTACTGATCCAAACTGCTATAACTCCCACAATCCTATTCCTCCGCATTTTGTACAATAGCCTACTGTGGGGAACCTTATCAAACGCGTTGCTGAAATTCATATACACCACCTCAACCGGTTTACTCTCATCCAACTGTTCAGTCACCTTTTCAAATACCTCAATATGGTTTGTGAGGCACGACCTAACCTTCACAAAACTGTGCGGACTATCCATAATCAAATTATTATTTTCCAGGTGATTATAAATCCTATCTCTTTTAACCTTTTCCAACACTTTACAAACAACTGAAGTAAGGCTCCCTGGTCTATAATTACCAGGGTTGTCTCTAATCCCATTCTTGAATGGTGAACCACAATTGCTATCCTCCAGTCTCCTAGCACTATTCTTGTAGACAATAACGATTTAAAGATCAATGCCAAAGCTCGGCAATCTCCTCCCTGGCTTCACAGAGGTTCCTTGGATAAACCCCATCCGGTCCAGGGGACTTATCTACTTTCACACTCTGCAGGATTTCTAATACCTCTTCCCTGTGAATCTCAATCCCACTTAGTCTAGTTGCCTGGATATCAGTATTCTCCTTGGCAACATTGTCGTTTTCTAGAGTGAATACCGTCGAAAAATATTAATTTAGTGCTTCCCCTATCTCCTCTGACTCCTCACACAACTTCCCGTTTATCCTTGATTGGACGTAATCTTACTCTTGTCATTCTTTTATTCCTTAAATACCTATAGAAAGCCTTAGGGTTTACCCTGATCCTATCCGCCAACAGCTTCTCATGTCTCCTCCTGGCTCCTCTGAGCTCTCTCTTTCGGTCTTTTCTGGCTACCTTATAACGCTCAAGCGCCTGACTCTTCACATCTCATCCTAAAATAAGTCTCCCTCTTTCTCTTGAGCAGAGATTCCACGTCCTTCGTAAACCCTTCGTAAACAGGGTCCTGCCTGTTGACAGGTACATACTTATCTAGGACACTCAGGAGCTTTTCATTGAATAAGCTCCACATTCCTAATATGCCCATCCCCTGCAGGTTCCTTCCCCATCCTACGGTTCCTAAATCTTGCCTAATCGCATCGTAACTGCCATTCCCCAAGCTATAAATTTCGTGAAAGGTTGTGTGTGTGTGTGTATTTCCGTGTATAACTGTTTGATGAGAGGAGACAGGGTGTTCAAGGAGGTTTGAGTGAGTGAGTGTGTGTGTGTGTGTGAGTGTGTTTCTGTGTGAATGTGTTTCTGTGTATATGTGGTTAATGGCACGAGACAGTTTGGTGTGTGTGTGTGTGTGTGTGTGTGTGTTTGTGTACATCTGACCAATGGCAGGAGGCAGGGTATTCATGGAGGGTTGCGTGTGCTAGTGTGCGTGTGTCAGTTTCTGCATATATCTGTTTCATGGCAGGGGACAGGGTGGTGGTGGAGAGTAGATTGTCTGAGTTTCTGTGTCTATGTGCTTACTGGTAGGAGACAGGCGGTGGTGGAGGGTTTTTTTTGTGTGTGGGTGTGTGTTTCTGTGTATATAGGTTTAATGCCAGGAGACAGAGTTTTGGTAGGTGGTGTGTCTGTGTGTGTATTTTATTTTCTGTGTATGTCTGTTTAATGGTAGGTGATAGGCAGTTGGTACAGGGCTGTGCGCGTTTTTCTGTTTATATCTGCTTAATGACAGGAGACAGACTGGTGGTGTTGGAGGGTTGTGTGCATTTGTGTTTCTGTGTATATTCGATTAATTGCAGGAAACAGGGCGGTGGTGGAGGGTTGTGCGGTGTTTCTGTGTATATCTGTTTAATGGCA
Organism: Hemiscyllium ocellatum; assembly: GCF_020745735.1. Taxonomy (NCBI): domain Eukaryota; kingdom Metazoa; phylum Chordata; class Chondrichthyes; order Orectolobiformes; family Hemiscylliidae; genus Hemiscyllium; species Hemiscyllium ocellatum. The sequence continues at coordinate 11,479 of NW_026869135.1, read as the reverse complement.
GGAGGCAGGGTGGTCGTGGAGTGTTGTACATGTGTGGTCCTGTGTATATTTGATTAACAGCAGGAAACAGAGTGACGGTCGAGGGATGTGTGTGTTGGTTTCTGTATCCATCTGTTTAATGTCAGGAGGCAGTTTGGTTGTGGTGGGTTGTGTGCGTGTGTGTTTCTGTGTCTATCTATTTAAGGGCTAGAGACAGAGTGGTGGTGGAGAGTACTATGTCTGTGTTTCTGTGTATAACTATTTACTGGCATGTTGCAAGTTGGTGGTGGAGGGTTGTGTATGTGTGTTTCTGTGTATTTGTGCTTAATGGCTGGAGACATGGTGGTGTGTGTGTGTTTCTGTGTATATCTATTCAATGGCAGGAGACTGGGTGGTGTTGGAGGGTAGAGTGTATTTGTTTCTGTGTCTATGTGCTTACTGGCAGGAGACAGGGTGGTGTTGGAGGGTAGAGTGTATTTGTTTCTGTGACTATGTGCTTACTGGCAGGAGTCAGGGTGGTGGTGGAGGTTTGTGTATGTATGTGTGTTTCAATGTGTATCTGTTTAAGGTCAGTAGGCAGGGTGTTCGTGGAAGGTTGTATATGTGTTTCTGTCTATATCTGTTTACTGGCAGGAGACAAGGTGGTGGTCGAGGGTGATGAGTGCGTATTTCTGTGTATATCTGTTTAATTCCGGAGACAGGCTGATGGTGGAGGTTTATGTGTGTGTTTCTGTGTATACCTGTTTAATTGCAGGAGACAGGGTGGTGGTGGAGGGCGGTATGCGTTTGTTCTGATTATATCTGTTTCATGGCAGGAGACATGGTGGCGTTTGAGGGTTGTGCTTGCGTTTCTGTGAATGTCTGCTTAATGGCAGGAAACAAAATGTTGGTCAGGGATTTTGTGTCTGTGTGCGTTTCTACGTCCATCTGTTTAATGGCAGGAAATAATTTGATGGTTAACAGTTGTGTGTTTATGTATTTCGATATATATCTGTTTAATGGCAGGGGACAGGGTTATGGTGGAGGGTTGTGTGTTTGTCTGTGTTTCTGTGCATGTCTGTGTTTCTGTGCATGTCTGTTTAATTGCAGGAGACAGGGTGATGGTGATGAGATGTGTTTGTGCTTCTGTTTATATCTGTTGAATCGTCGGAGAGTGTGTGATGGTGGAGGGGTGTGTGTGTGTGTGTGTGTGTGTGTGTGTGTGTGTGTGTGTGTGTGTGTGTGTGTGTGTGTGTGTGTGTGTGTGTGTGTGTGTGTGTGTGTTTATATGTATATTTCATGAATGGCAGCAAACATGGTGGTGGTGGAGAGTTCTGTTTGTGTGTGTGTTTCTGTGTATATCTGTTTAGTGGCAGGAGACAGGTTGGTGGTGGAGTGTAATATGCGTGTTTATGTGAAAATCTGCTAAATGGCAGGAAATAAGGTGATGGTGGAGGGTTGTGTGTGTGTTTCTGCATACATCGGTTTATTGCCGGGTGACAGGGCGGTAGTGGAGGGTTGAGTGCATGTGTTTCTGTGTACATCTGATCGATGGCAGAAAACAACTTGGTGGTGTAATGTCGTGTGTGTGTGTTTCTGTGTATAATTGATTTATGGAAGCTAACAGGGTGGTGGTGGAGGGTTCTCTATGTGTGTGTTTCTGGTTTTATTTGTTTAATTGCAGGAGACAGGTTGGTGGTGGAAGGTGGTATGTGTTTATTTCTAAGTACATCTGTTTCATGGCAGGAGACATGATGGCGGTTGATGGTTGTGCGTGTCTGTCTGTGCATATCTGCTTAATGGCAGAAAACAATGTGGTGTCGTGCCGTTGTGTGTATTTCTATGTATATCTGTTTAATGGCAGGAGACAGGGTTGTGGTGGAGGGTGCTGTGTGTGTGTTTCTGCGTATATCTGTTTAATGATAGGCGAAAGAGTGGTCGTGGTGGTGTGTGTGTGTTTTTGTGTATATCTGTTTAATGACAGGAGACAGTGTGGTGGAGGATTGCCCAGATGTTTCTGTAAATATCCATTTAATTGCAGGAGACAGGGTGGTTTTGGAGGTTGGTGAGAGTGTGTTTCTGTATATAACTGTGTAATGACTGTAGACAGGATGGTTGTGGAGGTTGTGTGTGTGTTTCTGTGTATATCTGCTTAATGACAGGAGACAGGGTGGTGGAGGAGGGTGATGTGTCTGTGTGTTTGTGTGTATATATGTTTAAATGCAGGAGACAGGGTGGTGTTGGAGGAATGGGTGCGCATGTTTTGGTGTATATCTGTTTAATGACAGGAGACCGGGTGATGCCGGAGGGTTGTCTATATGTTTCTGTAAATATCTGTTTAATTGCTTAATGACAGGAAACAAATTGCTGTTGAAGGTGTGTGTGTGTGTGTGTGTGTGTGTGTGTGTGTGTGTGTGTGTGTGTGTGTGTGTGTGTAGGTCTGTGTAACGGCAGGACACAGGATGGTCGTGGAGGGTTGCATGTATGTGTTTCTGTTTATGTCTGTTTAATGACACTGCTGCCTCACAGCACCTGAGGCCCGGGTTCAATTCCCGACTCAGGCGACAGGCTGTGTGGAGTTTGTAAGTTCTCCCCGTGTCTGCGTGGGTTTCCTCCGGGTGCTCCGGTTTCCTCCCACAGTCCAAAGATGTGCGGGTCAGGTGAATTGGCCATGCTAAATTGCCCGTAGTGTTAGGTAAGTGGTAAATGTAGGGGTATGGGTGGGTTGCGCTTCGGCGGGTCGGTGTGGACTTGTTGGGCCGAAGGGCCTGTTTCCACACTGTAAGTCTAATCTAATCTAAAAAAAACAGGGTGGTGTTGGAGAGTTGTGTGTGCGTTTCTGTATATAACTGATTAATGACTTGAGACAGGGTGGTGCTGAAGATATGCGTGCATGTTTCTATCTATATCTGTTTATTTGCAGGAGACAGAGTGGTGGAGGAGGATGGTGTGTGCGTTTCTGTGTATATATATTTACTTGCAGGTGACAGGGTGGTGGTGGAGGGATTTGTGTATGTGTTGTTTTGTGTATCTGTTTATGGGTAGGAAACAGGGTGGTCGTGGAGGTTTGTGTGTGTGCGTGTTTCTGGTAGATCTGTTTAAGGGCTGAAGACAGGGTAGTTGTGGAGGGTTGTGTGGGTGTATTTCTGTATATCTCTGCTCAATGGCAGGAGAACAAGGTGATGTTGGAGGATTGCGTGTGTGTTTCTGTGTATATCTGGATATTGGCAGGAGAAAGGGTGGTGGTCGAGGGTTGTGTGTGTGCATTTCTGCATATATCTGCTCAATGGCAAGAGAACAAGGTGGTGTTGGAGGTTTGTGCGTGGATAGGATGTTCGTGGAAGGTTGTATGCGTGTTTCTATGTATATCTGTTTAATGGCAGGAGGCAGGGTGGTAGTCGAGGGTAATGCGTGTGTGCACTTCTGTGTATATCCGCCCAATGGCAGGAGACAGGGTGGTCTTGGAGGGTTGTGTGAGTGTGTGTTTCTGGTAATATCTATTTAAGGGCTGGAGATAGATTGGTGGTGGTGTAGCATCTTGAATGTGTGTTCCTGTGTATATCTGATTAACGGCAGGAAACACGGTGATGGTGGAGGGATGTCGGTGTGTTTCAGTGCATTTCTGTTTAATGACAGGCGACAGGGGGGTGTTGGAGGAATGGGTGTGCGTGTTTCTGTGCATATCTCTTTAATGACAAGAGACGGGTGGTGGTGGAGGGTTGTCTATAAGTTTCTGTAAATATCTGTTTAATTGCTTAATGACAGGAAACAAATTGCTGTTGAAGGGTTGTGTGTGCGTGTGTGTGTGGGTGTGCACGTGTGTATGTGTGTCTGTGTATGTCTGTTTAATGGCAGAAAACAATGTGGTGGTGGAGGGTTGTGTGTGTGTTTCTGTGCATGTCTGTTTAATGGCAGGAGTCAGGGTGTTGGTGTCGAGATATGTGTGTTTCTGTTCATATCTGTTTAATCACCGGAGAGTGTGTGATTGGGGAGGTGTGTGTGTGTTTATGTGTCTATGTGATTAATGGCAGCAAACAGGCTGGTGGTGGAGGGTTCTGTATGTGTGCGTGTTTCTGTGTATATCTGTTTGATAGCAGGAGAGTGTGGTGATGGAGGATTGTGTGTGTATTTCTGTGTGTACCTGTTTAATAGCAAGAGGCAGGATGGTGATGGAGGGTTGTGTGCGTATTTCTGTGTGTACCTGTTTAATAACAGGAGGAAGGGTGCTCGTGGATTGTTGTGTGCGGGTGTGTCTGTATACATCTATTTAAGGGATGGTGACAGGTTGGTGGTAGAGGATACTGTGTGTGCGTGTTTCTGTCTATAACTGTTTATTGACAGGAGATAGTGTGGTGGAGGACGGGTGTGTGTGTGTTTCTGTCTATAACTGTTTAATGGCAGGAGACAGGGTGGTACTTGAAATATGTGTGTATGTTTCTGTATATATCGGTTTAATTGAAGGACATGGTGGTGGAGGAGGCTGGTGTGTGTGTGTTTCGACGTAAATCTATTTAATGACAAGGGACAATGTGGTAGTGGAATGTAGAGTGTCTGTGTTTCTGTGTCTATGTGCTTCCTGGCAGGAGATAGGGTGGTGGTGGAGGGTTGTGTATGTATGACCGTTTCTGTGTATATCTATTTAAGGGTAGTAGGCAGGGTGTTCGTGGAAGGTTGTATGTGTGTTTCTGTGTATATCTGTTTAATGACAGGAGACCGGTGGTGCTCGAGGGTTGTGTGTGTACATTTCTATGTATATCTGCTCAGTGGCAGGATTCAGGGTGGTGATGGAGGGTGATGTGCGTGTTTCTGTGAATATCTGTTTAAGTGCTGGGGACAGGGTGGTCTTGGAAGGGTTGTGCGTGTGTGTGTTTCTGTGTATATCTATTTAAGTGCTGGGGACAGGGTGGTGGTGTAGAGATATGTGTGCTTCATTGCATATCTGTTTAATTATACGAGACAAGGGGGTGGTAGAGCGATGTATGGGTCTGTTTCTGTGGTGGGGGGTTGGGTATGTGTGTGTTTCAGTGCATATCAGTTTAATGACGGGGAGAGAGTGGTGGGTGGAGGGTGGTGTGTTTGTGTTCCTGTGTATATCTGTTTAATCGTAGGAGACAGGGTGGTGCTGGAGGGTTGTGTATTTGTGGTCCTGTGTATATCTGTTTAATGCCAGGAGACAGGGTGGTGATGGAGGGTTGTCTGCATGTTTCTGTAGATTTTTGCTTAGTAGCAGAAGACAGCGTGGTGGTGGAGGATGGTGAGTGTGTTCTTCTGCCAGAGACAGGGTGGTGCTGGAGTTTGTGCGTGTATTGCTGTATGTATCTGTTTAATTGCAGGAGACAGGGTGGTCGTGGAGGGTTGTGTGTGTTTGTGTTCCTGTGTATATCTGTTTAATGACAGGAGTCAGGATGGTGGTGGAGGATGGTGAGCATGTGTTCCTGTGTATATCTGTTTAATGGCCGGAGACAGGGTGGTGCTGGAGTTTGTGTGTGTATTTCTGTATGTATCTGTTTAATTGCAGGACACATAGTGAGCGTGGAGGATTGTATGTTTGTTTCTGTGTATATCTGCTTAATGACGGGAAACAAATTGGGTGTCAAGGGTTGTGCGTGTGTGTGTTCCTGGGTATATTTGTTTAATGGCAGAAAACAATGTGGTGGTGAAGGGTTATGTGTGTTTATTTCTCTGTATGTCTGTTTAATGGCAGGGGACAGGGTGTTGGTGTCGAGATGCGTGTGTGTTTCTGTTTATACCTGCTTAATCGCTGGAGAGAGAGAGAGTGTGTGTGTGTATGTGTGTGTTTCTGTGTATATCTGCTTAATGACAGGAAACAAATTGGGTGTCAGGGAGTGTGTGTGTGTGTGTGTGCGTGTGTTTCTGTGTATATCTGTTTAATGCCGGGGACAGGGTGATGGTGTCGAGATATGTGTGCGTTTCTATTTATACCTGCTTAATTGCTGGAGAGAGAGAGTGTGTGTGCATGTGTGTGTGTGTGTGTAGTTCTGTGTATATCTGTGTAATAGCAGCAGACAGGATGATCGTGGAGGCTTGTGTGTGCGTGTTCCTGTTTATATCTATTTAATGGAAGGAGACAGAGGTGGTTTAGTTTTGTGTGTGTTTCTGTGTATATCTGTTATTGACAGGTGGCAGGGTGTTAGTGGAGGGTTGTGTTTGTGTGTTTCTGTGTACATCTGCTTAATGGCAGAAAACAATGTGGTGGTGGAGGGTTGTGTTGTGTGTTTCAGTGTATATCTGATTAATGGCAGGAAACAGGGTGTGGTGGAGGGTTTTGTGTGTGTGTTTCTGCATGTTTTCGTTTTATGGCAGGAGACAGAGTGGTGGTGGAAGGTTGTGTGTTTTATGTTTCTGTCTATATCTGTTTAATAACAGGAGACAGGTATTGGTGCAGGTTGGTGTGTATGTATTTCTGCATATCCCTGTTTAATGGTGGGAAGCAGGGCGGCGATGGAGGGTTGTGTGTGTGTTTTATGTGTATGTCTGTTTACTGGCAGAAAACAATGTGGTGGTGAAGGGTTGTGTGTGTGTGTGTGTTTCTGTGTATGTCTGTTTAATGGCAGGAAACAAATTGGGTGTCAAGGGTTGTGTGTGCGTGTGTGTTTGCGTGTGTATCTGTTTAATGGCAGGAAACAATGTGGTGGTGAAGGGTTGTGTGTGTATTTCTGTGTATGTCAGTTTAATGGCAGGAGACAGGGGGATGGTGTCGAGATGTGTGTGTGTTTCTGTTATTCCTGTTTAATTGCCAGAGAGTGTGTGATGGTGTACCATTGTGTGTGTGTGTGTGTGTGTGTGTGTGTGTGTGTGTGTGTGTGTGTGTGTGTGTGTGTGTGTGTGTGTGTGTGTGTGTGTGTGTGTGTGTGTGTGTGTGTGTGCGCTTCTGTGTATATCTGCTTAATAGCGGGAGACAACATGGTGGTGGAGGGTTGTAATGTGTGTTTCATTGTATATTTGACTAATGGCAAGGAACAGAGTTTTGGTGGAGGGTTGTGCGTGTGTGTTTCCGTGTATATCTATTTAATTGAAGGAGACACGTGCTGATGGAGGGTTGTGTGGGTTTTTCTGCACATATCTGTTTAATGGCAGGAGATAGGCTAGTGGTGGAAGGTTATGTGTTTGTGTTTCTGTCAATAACTATTTAATAACAAGACACAGATACTGTTGCAGGTTGGTGTGAATCTGTTTCTGTGTATCCCTGTTTAATGACTTGAGACAGGGTCGCGATGGATGGTTGTGTGCATGTGTGTTTTATTTATATATCAGTTGAATTACAGGAGACAGCGTGTTGTTAGAGGGTTGTCTGTGTCCATTGCTGTGTATTTCTGTTTAATGGCAGGAGACAGAGTGGTAGAATGGGATTGTGTGTGTGTGTATTTCTGTATATATCTGATCAATAGCAGGAAATAACTTGGTGGTGTAGGGTTGTGTGTGTGTGTTTCTGTGTATGCCGGTTTACTGACAGGAGACTACGTGGTGGTGCAGGGTGGTTTGTCTGTGCTTCTGTGTATATCTGTTGTGGTTCTGTTCACTGAGCTGGGAATTTAATTTGCAGACGTTTCGTCCCCTCTGTAGGTGACATCCTCAGTGCTTGGGAACCTCCTGTGAAGCCCTTCTGTGATGTTTCCTCAAGCTTTTATAGTGGTTTGTCTCTGCTGCTTCCGGTTGTCAGTTCCAGCTGTCCGCTGCAGTGGCCGGTATATTGGGTCCAAGTCGATGTGTTTGTTGATAGAAACTGTGGATGAGTGCCATGCCTCTAGGAATTCCCTGGCTGTTCTCTGTTTGGCTTGTCCTATAATAGTAGTGTTGTCCCAGTCGAACACATGTTGCTTGTCATCTGCGTGTGTGGCTACTAAGGATAGCTGGTCGTGTTGTTTCATGGCTAGTTGGTGTTCATGGATACGGATCGTTAGCTGTCTCCCTGTTTGTCCTATGTAGTGTTTTGTGCAGTCCTTGCATGGACTCCATCAAGTCACATTTCAAAAATCATTTTAATCCACGTGCTCAGACATATAATGAAACATCTCTGTGGGATGTGAACCTTTAGGCTCAGAGGTCAGGGCATTACCATCACTCAACAATAGCCCCTAAAGCTGCAACATGATTTTCCTGTCTGTTTGTTCATCAGCTTTCTTTGAACATACTGTGACACACCCCCACAATAGAATCGAGGTCATCTGTTCCAGAGCAAGTGACACTACCACAAGTTCATGGAAGGGAATCGAATCCAGAGCTCTGCCCCATGGGAAGGGGGGCTATCCACCACACAAGATTTAAACCATGCCCAGAATTTTAAGTGTCAGTTTTTAGCTCTATCTGGATTTACTACATTCTGATTAACATTACTGAAAAACAGGCAACAGTTCTCATTGTTAAACAAATAAAAGCTATTAGCCTCAACTATAGGATGATGAGTGCACGTGCTCTGCCAAGCAACTTCTTTAATTGCTTGGCTATGATTTCCAGCTTAAATGGCTATTATCTGCAATCTGCAATACTAGGGCAAGAAACCTTGCAATGTGAGGGATCTCAAATAGATATCAATACTGAAACACCAGGGATGAGGAAAGAGCACAATTTCTGGCCAAAAACACTGGCCACTATTTCTAACCTCTGACATGTGGCTTTCCTCTTCCTGAAATTATTATGTGATACAAGGCATCGGTTTACTTTCCAGCCTCTCCTTACCCTCTCCTCCCTCTGCTTGCACAAAGCAAATCAAGGTCTTGGTCTTTGGGAAACTCAAGGCCTGTGTTTGTAGGCTTCCTGGAGAGGGGAGGGTCTTTTAAACCTGAAGCAGGAGGGTGAAGGGGCAGTAATATCACTCACTGAGTTTAACTTGGATAAATGCGAGGTATTGCATTTTGGTAAAATAAAAAGCGGGGGGTTATGCAATTAATAGTAGTGCGTTGGTAGTGTTGTAGAAAAGAGGGACCCACAGGTGCCGATCGAATTCACAGACGTTTGTGGCACTTATAGACAAGTTGTTTAAGGCTACTTCATTGCTCAGACATTTGGGGTTAGAAATTGAGAAGTCATGCTGAGATTGTGAAGGACATTGATGAAGCCTCTTCTGCAGTACTGTGTGAAGTTCTGTTATTGGAAGGAGATTGTTAAGCTGAAAGGGGTTCAGATGAGATATATCAGGATGTCACCAGGAACACCTCATCTTCTGCTTCAGAAACCGACTAACACACTGCATAAACATTGGACTCACAAATTTTCAAATCTCCCCTTGACGACCCAGATCGCAAATCCAACCCTGCGACTCAGATCCGACCTCTCGTGGGAACTACCTATCCATCTTCCTTCCCACCGATCTGCTCCAACTCCCCACTGACCTATCACTATCACCTCATAGCTTCCCCCACCAACACCAACCTTTCCCCCAGCCTCACCCCCACCACCCATTTATCTCTCAGCCCCTTTGCCCCTTCGCAGTTCTGAAGAAGTGCCCTGCCGGAAGCGTTTATTCTCTTGCTACTCGGATGCTGCCTGACCTTCTGTGCCTGCTCCACTATCATGCTTTATCTACACTGAATTCTCCAACATCTGGAGTCCCCATTATCTCTTACGTACAATTCTCTGTTAACATATCAATGCCGTCTGTCTGTTATAACCCCACGCTGACTTAGGTACATATTGTCTCCACATCATGGCCTATAAAAGTTCTCTCAAGCTCTTATTGATATTGTCATGCCTCAGCAGTAGTTACAGGGTCTATGTTTCCATTTATAAGCAGAGACGCATGTTGGCGTTCCTACAAACCTTTGGCATTACTTTCATATCCAATGCAGACTGAATGGTTACACGCAATTATCTACCATACTCAACATTCGTTCCCTCAGTCAGCCTCGCATATCCAATCCAGACTGTGTAAATGTTAATCATCATTTTGAATTGTAATAAAATAATGTTGAATTGAAAGGCGTTAGCTGCAGCTATTTGTTCAGTGACTGGGATTAATGTCAGTCTCCGTGGATCCTAAATGTGTCACTGGAGGGCTTGCCTCTTTTATTAATTAAGGATTCAGTTCAATGTGTTATCCCATAGTATGAGTGGGAGCATCGCCGACAGTACTAACAGGGATCAGCAGCTCCAGAGAGACAGGGAGGAGATATCAGAATCTGAGAACATTAGACTGAAATGATCCAACAATGGAGAGGAGTTTTTCCACTAGTCTTCACTGGCTTTCCAAACCTTGGGTATCATTAGTATGGAGGATCTATGATGTACTGATTGTTATTCAAGCTGGTTACTATCCCATCCTCGCTATAGTTGGTGTGCCTGGTAAGTCATTCTAACTGTCTATTAAAGCAGGTTAAACTGGATTGTTGCTCATGTTATTGAAATTAGGAAAGGTGGAAGTCATTGTTTTCAGCTCTAATGAAAAATCCCATTCCTTAGAAATTATAATGAGCAGATTACTACTTTCAAATGAATCACCAATATGCGAGGAGAAACTCTAAAACTTCATAATCCTTCTAGCCCTGCACAGATCGATATCTCCATATCCTCCCCATTCGCTAATTCAGTCCAATATCACCATCATGATACTCCAACTCCTCCTTAGCCACAGTGCACCTTCAGAGTAGACCATCATTTGAGCCTCTGTTAAATCCGGAATAACCTGCTTCAAGCCCCTTCTAACCACATGTCAATCACAAAATAATTGCACTTGAAATGTTTAACTTGTTCTCTGCACAGAAACTGTCTGACGGGAAGATAATTCATGGTGCTCAAGTCATTAAATCATGATCTAGAGCCACAGAATAATAATCTGTTAATATGAATGAAATTGGTGGCATTAAAGTGAAACCATCATCATTAAGTATAAAAAGCCCATCTGCTTGCTTCATGTCCTTTAGTGAAGGCAATGGATCATCCTTCCCTGATCAGGTCTCTGTGTAACTGGAAACCCACAGCAATGTGTTTTACTCTTTACTGTCCTGTGGAACAGCTGAACCAGCCACTCAGTTCAAGATAGGCATAACATGTTGGCCTGACCTATGAGGGAAGAATAGTTTCCCATATTCCTACTGCTCATTTCCATTCAGGTGGGTGACTATTCGTTATTTCAAGTGCATTCTTTCTTAGCCTTTTCCCTGAGTGTGATGTCCATTTCCCGTAGCATCTCTGGTGTTGGCTGTGTTGATGCTCACATATAGATGTAAGGAACTTTTAAATTCCAAGTCGGTCGCAGTGTGGCGAGAAGGGAAGGCATTTTGCGCCACAGGAAAGAAACGGACTTGTCTCATTGAGGAAAAGGAACGATTGTGATCAAACCTGAGAGTGTTGTTGAGGCAGTCTTGGGAAATTGTGCACAGATTTTCTTTCCCTTATAAGAAATAATCGTCCTGCCACAGAGAAAGTGCAAAGGTTTTTCAACAGACTAATCCCTGGGATGGTGGTGAAGTGAGGGGTGAATGAAGATTAATCTTTAGCGCTGTGAGAGAATAAAAGATGATTGCATTGAAACTTAAGGGGAATGGACAGTCTCTCATGATGTTCT
>NW_026869134.1:184631-334333 GCF_020745735.1 Hemiscyllium ocellatum | reverse complement strand
GCCCCCTTATAAGTAGACCCCCTAAACGCCCCCCCCACCCCCCCCCCCCCCACACACACACCCTTATCTTGTCCTGGTGTAACTGAAATCCATATTGACTAAATCTACAACCCTAGCAGGAAGTGAGCACTGCAGATGCTGGAGATCAGAGTCCACAAGTGTGGTACTGGAAAAACATGGCAGGTCATGCAACGTCCGAGGAACAAGATATTCGATGCTTTGGACATTCCTGATGAAAGGCTTATGCCCGAAATATTGATTGTCTTGTTCCTGCTGACCTACTGTGTTTTATCCAGTGCCACACTTTTCGGCATCTACTGCCCCGACCTAGTCAACCTTCCTGGTCACGTCATCAAATAACTTAAAGAAATTTTTCAAGCATGATCTCCCACGCACAAAGCCATTCTCAATATTCCTAATCAAACCTTGTCTTTACAAATTAATGTACATCTTATCCTTCAAATTTTTCTCAATTTGAACAGATGTTAAACTCACTGTTCACAGTTTCAAGGCTTTGTTTTCAGTCATTCTTAAGTAAGGACACAATGTTTCATATCCTCCAGCCTTCCAGGATCTAAACTCTGGTTAATGATGATCAAAATCATCATTCAGGTCCCATGCAAATGCTTCTCTAGCCTCTTACAGTGTTCTTGGATATATCTGGTAAGGAACGTGAGATTTATCCAACCTCAAGAATTTTAGTACGTCAAATACCTCCTCTGCTGTGATATGGACAGTCCCTAAGAAATCACCATGAACTTCGCCAAGTTCCTAAGTATTCATGCCTTTCTCCATGTTAAACACAGAGGAGAAATTTCCGTTGATGATCTCGCCCATCTCTTATGGTTCCACATATACATGTTACTTTGGTCTTTGAGGGGTCCCATTTTCTCACTAGTTATTGTTTTTCCTTTAATATACTGAAAGTACCACTCAGGATTCATCTTAATTTTCTCAGCCAAGGCTCTTTCATGTCCCATTTTTGCACTACTGATTTCCTTCTTCAGTACATTCCTGTATCCCTTATATATCTCCAGGGATTCACTTGATCCCAACTGCCTATAACGGAGCTGCTTTTTTTTTTCCAGTCAAAGCCTAAATATCTCTTGTCATCCAGTTTCCCCATTTCTGCCAACTTTCCTTTCACCTCCACAGTAACAAATCGACCTAGAACTCCAGTATCTCACGTTCAAAGGTCTCCCACCTGCCAGAGGTTCTTTTGCCGGCAACGAACTATTCCAGCATACCCCTGCAAACTCCTGCCTTATTCCATCTAAATTCGTCTTGCCCCAATTTAGAAATTGAAGCTGTTGACCAGTTTTGTCTCTCACCATAAATATGTGAAATTTAATAGAACTATGGCCATTGGTTCCAAAGTGCTCCCACACTCTCACCTGTTCTGTCTTATTTCCTAAGAGTAGATCGAATTTTGCCCATTCCCGAGTATGCTCAACTACGTACTGCTTGAGGGAAATTTTCTGGCACAATTAATGGATTCCACCCCACCAAATCCCTTAACGCACTGGCAGTCCCAGACAATGTTATAAAAATTTAAATCCCCAATTATGACAATCCTTTTGCTTTTGCATGTCCCACCTCTCTGCCAGTATATTAGTCACTCTAATTCCTGGTGACTATTTCGGGGCCTATCGTACAGTCCCTATAACATCACCATACCCCTTCCTATTTATTAGCTCCATCCACAAATCCTCGCTGTTTGATCCTTCAGTTATTTGCTCTCTGATCACTGCTGTGATATTCCCATTAATCAGTAATGCAACTCCCCCACCACTTTCCACCATCCCTTCCTGCCTAAAGCAGATATACCCTGGCACATTAAACTGCCAGTCCTGTCCCTTCCTTAGCTATGTTTCTGTAATGCCTGTAATATCCCAGTCCCACATAGCTATCCATGCTCTGAGTTCTTCGGCCTTACCTGTCAGTCCTCTTGCATTGAAATAAAAGCAATTTAATAAAAACAGGCATTCTTGCTCCTTGTTGTGTTCCAGCCTGACCTGTCTTTTCACTTCACTGTTTCTGATTACTGTATCGCCTTCCAGCCTCGCACTTGCCTCCCTGCTCTTGAAGATCTCACTCCCTGTCAATCTCGTTTAAACCCTCCCTTGGAGCAAGAGCAAACCTGCCTGCCAGGATATTGGTCCCCCTCCAGTGCATGTGCCACCTGACCCTGTTGAACAGGTCAACTCTATCACAGAAAAGACCCCAAATGATCTAAAAATCTGAGTGTCTTCCCCTTCACCAATTTTTTAGTTATGCATGTATCTGCCATATCCTTCTATTCTTACTTTCATCAGCTCATGACACAGGAAGTACTCAGGGGATGACCACTTCGAGGTCTTGGTTTTTAACTTTTCTCCTAGCTCTCTGTAATCAATCCGGAGGACCTTATTCCTATATCTACGTGTATCATTTGTGATGCAAACGTGCACAATGACTTCTGGCTGCTCACCCTCCCCCTTGACAACGTCCTGCAGCCGCTCGGAGACTTCCTGCAACCTGGCACCTGGGACGTAGCAAAACTTGCTGGATGCCTGTTTGAGGCCCCAGAATCTCCAAAGTGTCCCTCCAACAATCGACTCTCCTATCTCTAAGACCCTGTTTAAATTTACCCTTTCCCGCTGTGCCCCAGAGCCAGTGGTAGTGCCACCAATTTGGCTACCGCTGCTTTCCCTTGAACGGTCGTTCCCTCCAACAGTATCAGAATTGGTATACTTGTTTTCGAGGGGAATGGCCACAAGGGATAGCTGCACTCTCTGCCTACTCCCTTTGCCATTCCAAACCTACTCTCTGCCTGGAACATGATAGGGAGCAAGGACTGGCTGTTGATTAAATTGTGTTTATTAAATGCAGCAGGGCCGACAGGTAAGACTAATGAACTCAGGGCATGGATCTTTATGTGGGACTGTGCCGTTATAGTCATAACAGAAACATGGTCAGGGTGGGTCTTGTGCGTGACCACTACACTAAAACAGTTATATGTGAAGATCGCAGCATGTCCGATAATCCTGAGTGCATCCAGCTCCAGCTCTCAAACATGGTCTCCCAGGCGCTGCAGCTGTGTGCACTTTCCACACGTGTAATCAACAGGGAGGGTGGAAATCTCTCTGAGCTCCCACATCCCACAGGATGAATGCGCAACTGACCTAACTGCCATCTTGACTGCTGTAATACTAAATTAAAATGACTTTATTTGAGCTTGCCTGTACATTTTTTCCGAGCTGCTGTCTGAAGCCTCTCAAACTAATGACTTACTACTTACTCTGCTACCAACTGCATTTTTTCTATTCCTCTACATTTATTTTTGTTTAGGGAAGAAGGGAGACACTACAACAATGCAATGTTTGTGCCTTAAACACTCCTTGACAACAAGCCCATGACGACCTGCTCTCCAGAGCACGTTATTACTTGTGACTGCGCTGAGCCAAATATTCGCCCCAACAGCCGATCCGCGTTGTCGCAGTCCCCTGGTCCTTTCTGTCTATTACTTCTGCATTTATGAAATCCTTGAATCCGGCGATTGCATTCCAAACTGTGTCTCACTCCAAAGGGAGAGAAGTTACGTTGCAGTGAACACAGGGCTGTTGGAAAAAGAATGACATTAGACATTGGTGCAACATTCTTGCTACCCGCGCACTGAGTCTGCTTTTCTGTTCAATTCCGTTATATTTATTCTGAGAATCCCCATTCTACTGGACTGGATTTTCCCTATAAAAAAACCCTTGTTTAATAATCTACCTGCCTCAGCCTTCAAGATGTTTAATGATCTAACCTCAACAGCCCTCAGAATTTTCTACAATTATTTCACTCTCACTGTTGGGAGACTTGGTGGTCTTTAATCCCATGCCTTATTTCTAGCACTCTATGTGAGAGTTGTGCCAACGTAATTTATTATCATGTCCCATCACACCTTCGCTGTGGCAAGAGACAAGAGAAAAATAAAAAAAAGTCAGAGCTTGTGCTCTTCTCCCTCATCTTCCACATCAGCCTAAGTTACAGCTCACCCAGATCTCAGGATTTGCCCAATCTTTACCCTGCATAAACTTCCAATTCTTCCTTGGCTTTTGTATCAAATCTTTCAAGGACCACACTGTCACTCTCCCTGAATCCAGGAACTGCTTCTCCCAACTGAAGAGCGATATGAAGACCGTGGTTAACGTATCCTGTGGCTCCGTGCACAGGTTGCCCCTTTGTCTCAAATATCCCCACACCCCTTCTTTCTGCTGTTACCCTCTTCCTCTTAATAAACTGATATAATGTCTTTGGATTCTCGTTAATCTTACCCACTAATGTTTTATCAAGATTCCCCCTCTGCTCTTCTACTGAAGTTTTAAGATTAGCCCGACTCTTTCTATATTCATTTAGTGCATCCATTGACCTGTTCACTTTCTACCTGCTTTAAGCTTCTCTTTCATTTTTAATTCTATTCTGATTTTTTTGTTGACATTCGAGGTTCTCTGGGCTTGTTTTCCAAATTTTCATCTTTCATGTAACACATTCGGCGGACACTCTCATTAATTCCATTTTGATCAACTGATTCCCCAACCCTCCGCCACACGCTGTTATCCTCCAGTTTCACCCAGCAGCCACTGTACTCTGGACAGTTTCCGTTATATTTTTTTTCATAAAATCGGTCTCCCCAATCCGAAAACCTTTTATTTACCAGATAGTGCATTTTCAAAAATCTTTTCCTTTCCAAACATAAAATGCATGATGTCATGGTCACTGGCCATATAATGCTCTCCCAATCCTGCCTGCAATATCCTGACTGGCTTCATTCCCCACAGTGAGGCACATCACTATCGCACCCACTGTTGTGCCTGCTCCATGATGATACAAAGAATTTTGGAATAAATTTAAAGGCATCTGTCCCCTCTTAAAATATTATCACTGCCCGAATAATGCTTGGAAATGAAATGCCTGTGTATAATAAAGCTATTGTTGTTTTTTCACATCTCAGTAAATTGATTTTATATCTGCTCTTGTACTTTCTTTTATCTGTGGGTCTATAATATGTCCCCAGCAGTGCCTCTGCCATAGTTTCGATCCCGAGCTCAAACAACTAAGCCTCATTAGAAGATCTTTCCAATATATCACCCCTCCGTACTGTAGTAACCTTCTCCTTAACTAATCATGCAACACCACCTCCAATTTTAGCCCTCTCCTGTCCTGCCTATAGTTCTTGTACCACAGCGTATTGAGTTGTCAGCCCTGACCTCCCTCGAACGCATCTCTGTAATGACAACAATGTCACATTTCCACATGTCACCTTGTTCCATTATCACATCTGTCTGTCCGATAACATTCCCAGCATTAAGGAAAAGCACATCCACCTTGGAATATAACACCTGGAATACTCTGTACCTCGGAGTTCTTCAGTCATTCACTGTTCCTTATCAAGCTGCCCAATTCATGAACCAAAACTGTAACTCTGGGACTGAATTAGTATTTGTTGAAATGCAATTTCGTTTTTAATAGATGTATTAATGTAATGCAATTTTCCAGAACTGAGCAGTCTGCTCCACATACAATGAGTTTCTTCTGATTAAATCCCTGCTCAGTGTGCAGAGGGAACAGCCATCAGTAATAGGGAAAATGAGGACGGCAGATGCTGGAGATCAGAGTCGAAAAGTGTGTCACTGAAAACGAAAAACCAGTCAGGTAACATCTGAGGAGCAAGAGAGTCAAAGATTTTGGCATCACCCCTTCATCAGGAACGCATTCATGCCTTCCCATATTTTTCATTCCATGGTTCACAGGATATTGGGAACCATACATGCTCAGTGAAGCAGCACGGTTTATAGCCCTGAAATAGAAAACAGTCAATCAGTTGATTGGACTGGGAGTAGACAATTTCAGGTGAAGTACAGACGAATTGATGTACAATTATAAGAATAGATAAGTCCCCTGGGCCAGAAGGAAACACCCTAGGTTACTACAGGAAGAGACGGAAGAGATTTCTGTGCCTTTGGCGATGATCTGTGCGTAGTCACTCTCCAATGGAGTAGTGCCAGATGATTGAGGGTGGCAAATGTTAGTCCCTTGTTCAGTAAAGGGAATTAGAATAATCCTGAGAATTACAGTCCAGTCCGTCTTACATCAGTGTTGTGCGAAGTATTGGAGAGGATTCTGAGAGATAGAACTTATGATTACTTGAAAAATCATAGCTTGATTAGAAATAGTCAGCATGACTTTGTGAGGGGCAAGTCATGCCTCCAAACCTTAGGGAACTCATTGAGGATGCGATCAAACACATTGAAGAAGGTAGAGCAGTGAATGCGGAGTGCATGGATTTTTTAAAAAAGTGTTTGATCACGGTCTCCATGGTACATTCATTCAGAAAGCAAGGAGGCTTGGGATACAGAGAAACCTGTCTGTCTGGATACAGAATTGACTGGCACATAGAGACACAAAGTGGTCGTAAATGGGAAGTATTCAGTCTGAAGCTCGGTGAAAAGTGGTGTTCTGTAGCATTTGGTTCAGGGAACTCTGCTGTTTGTGGTTGTTATAATTGATTTGGATGAGGAAGTGGAAGGGTGGACTATTACATTTGTCTATGGAACAAAGGTCGGTAGAATTGCGGATAGTGGGGAGGGCTGTTGTAGATTGCACTGGGACATGGACTGGATGAAGAACTGGGCTGATAAGTGGCAGGTGGATTTAAACCTGGAAAAGCGTGAAGCGATTCGTTCTGGACAATCAAATATGAATGCAGAATACAGGATTAAAGATAGGTAGTACTCGTCAGGTCCCCAACAATTCTCTAGGCACCTTCCCCTGCCACCACAGGAATGCAAGACCTGTGCCCACACCTCTCCCCCACCGGCCCTAAAGATCCTTCCACATCGATCAAGGTTTCACCTGCAGTTCCACACGTTAGCTACTGTATCCGTTGCTCCCAATGTGGTATTCGTTACGTTGGGGAGATAGGACTTCTACTCGCAGAGACTTCAGAGATCATCTCTGGGACACCCGCCCCAACCAACCCCACGGCCCCGTGACGAACGCTTCAACTCCCCCTCCCACTCTGTCGAGGACATGCAGGTCCAGGGCTTCATCCATCGTTCCTCCCTTACCACCTCATGTTCGACCTCGGGACACTCCAACCCCATGGCATCAATGTTTCCACACTTCCCCACCTTCAACCTTATCACAGTTCCAAACTTCCTGCTTAGCACCACCCTCATGATCCGTCCCATATTTTTATTCAAAGTGGGAAAGGGTTTGTTTTAGATTCCCTACAGAGTAGAAACAGGCCCTTTGGCCATACCAAACCTCTGAAGAGTAACCCATTTCTCTGTGACTAATGCACCTATAACTATGGGCAATTTAACACGGTCAATTCACCTGGCCTGGACATTTTTGGACTGTGGGAGAAAACCGGAACACCTGGAGGAAACTCATGCAGATATGTGGGAGAGTCAAAGTTTGTGAGAAGATTTGTAGCTCGGGTACTCGTTGTTGTGGTTCTGTTCGCCGAGCTGGGGTTTTTGTTGCAAACGTTTCGTCCCCTTTCTAGGTGACATCTTCAGTGCTTGGGAGCCTCCTGTGAAGCGCTTCTGTGCTGATTACTCCGGCATTTATAGTGGTTTGAATCTGCCGCTTCCGGTTGTCAGTTGCTGTCCGCTGCAGTGGCCGGTATATAGGGTCTAGGTCGATGTGTCTGTTGATAGAATTTGTGGATGAGTGCCATGCCTCTAGGAATTCCCTGGCTGTTCTCTGTTTGGCCTGCACTATAATAGTGGTCTTGTCCCAATCGAATACATGTTGTTTGTCATCTGAGTGTATGGCTACTAGGGTTAGCTGGTCGTGTCATTTCGTGGCTAGTTGCTGCACAAAACACTACATAGGACAAACAAGAAGACAGCTAACAACCCGCATCCATGAACACCAACTAGCCACGAACACCAACCATCAGCCTCACCACTTCCGCGATGCTACCTGTCTCTCCACCTATCTTTATATCATCTGAAAGGTTAACCAGAATGCCCTTAGAATATTCATCTAGATCATTAATTTACAAAGTAAAAAGTCGCAGTCCCAACACTGAGCCTTGTGGAATATCACATGTCACTGGCTACCGTACTGCCATGATCATTTTATCCTCACTCGCTGTTTTCTGCCTTTTTAGCGTTTGTTGTGTCTCAATTCCACCCATACAGATTCTACACCATCTGTCCATGTTTCACTGATGGGAACTGAGTGATGGGACTGAAAAATATTTTTGCATTGTCACTAATTTATAGCTTGGACATGGACTAAAAATATGACATTGTCGATTCCACTGAATTGTGGCGACAACCTATGTCTTTGACCAAATATTCTGTTTGCATTATGGAAGAATATAAACATATGAACCTGCTTGAGAGGACACAGACAATTTTAAATGTTTGTAAATAAATAAATAAATCCATAATGCAGACAGAATATTTGGTCAAAGACATAGGCTGCCGCCACATTCCAATGGAATTGACAATGTAATATTTTTACTTTTTAAAATTTGTATATGAAGAATACACAAGTTAATGAAGAGATATAAATTGGTCAAATGAACAACAAATATTGGTGTATGGGGCATAGAATGGAAATGTGTCTGTGTTGAATTATGTTGGAAGTTAAATGGAAGCGCACGAATTATTAACATGGAGAGATTGGATTGAGGCACAGAGGAATCAGTCACCTGGATGACACAAAAAGTGCCGTGTACATCAAGGTTTTAGAGAGGCCAGACAAAATTCATTCAGAAGTAGTGAGACTACATCGAAAGAGCTATGGCCATAATAACATGCAAAGCAATCCAGAGAAGATTCACTCAATTGAATCATGTGAAGATTTGTATTTCAAAAGGAAATATTGATCAGACTGACCCTGGATCTCCTGGAGTTTAGATGGACAATATGTGATCGTGTTTAACCTCATAATATTCCGAATCGCCTTTTTAAGTTGAATTCTGAAATAATACTTCAGTTTATATGAGAGATTACAATAAGTGGATGGAAAGTAAAACTGAAGAATATCTCATTTTATAAGATGTGGTTGCTTCAGCTCTCTGAAAGTGCTGTGTGTTTGTGGAACTATCCTCCCAGACAGCGATGAAGGTTACGAAACTGAATATTCCTAAGGCAGAGGCAGGCAGATTCTTGACTAAGAATGACACACCAACGTTGTATGGGCAAGGAAGGAACACTTATGCCTGGTGCTAGTTTCTACTTTATTGTTGTCTTCAGCTACCTAAAAATTAGGAGGCCATTCTCATGAACATGAAGACTTCTCCTTTCAGATTGACGGGCACAACCTTCCAAATGTGTTTTTAAACAAGTGAAAAACTCCATTGAAACTGCTTTAGAAATTAGATAATGTCGAATAGATGTCTTAATAGTACAGCTTCCTTTCGGTTGTTGTTGTGAGGTGAGTTTCATTAGAAAATCTGTTGCCTATGTTTAATTTCCACTCATAATGTGTTAGTGAACTCCAGGAGTCCACTTGGTGCAGTACCACTAACATTTCTCTTTCAGAGAGAGTTACAGGATTCTGAACAAGTGACAGTGAAGTGAAAATGGTTTCCATTCAAGTCAGGATGCAATGTGACCTTGGAGATTATATTCTTCACCAATTGATGCTCACAAGCTATGGCAATGGCGAGATATTTCTTGTTTTCAAGAAGTAAAGTTATAGACTCTTATGTGGAGCCCAAACAGGCCATTCAGTGCAACATGCCTACACCAACCAGAATACACCAAACTACATTAATGAAAGTTACCTCAAGGTGCATGGCCCACTCTGTTCTGGCATTTTGTGCTTATTCAGCTGCTGATAAAATGTTACATTAACTTGTGTTATTCGTGACCTGGGCAGTCAGTTGGCCTTTTATTTCAATGTATTGCCGAAATGGTTTCTGCAAATGCATCACACAACTTCAAAGTCCGCAACAAGCTCATCTGATCAATAAACTTGGTTACATTGTTCAATTATTATTAGAATATTGAATTTTTCAAAAATTCATTTGGAATTTTAATGGAGCTAGTCCAACATTAATTGCCGTTGAGAAGTTCCAGTCCAGATGGTGTTGGCCCATCCAAGTGGCTCTTGGGAGGGAGTACCAGCTGTACATTTCATGTGCCAGTTTAGCTGAGAGTAAATATGACTGGTGATTGACGTAGTGTTAAACAAGCCGCTGTACTGTGATGAACAGCTGGCAGAAAAAACGCAGTAAAACGGACTCTGTCAAAGCAAATATGTGGCAAAGAATTTATTATTCTGCAGAGAAATAACAACCTTCCAACGAGAAGTCTATATAACAATGAAGGAAAGTTTGTTACTACGTTATTCGTGTCCTTAAACTAATGGTGTCAAACAACTAGAATAATGTTCGAGGGCTTATTGAACGAAACTTGCACTGAGCATATGAATTATCTTGGATATTTTCAGGGATGGCTGGGCTGTCCTCGGTTTAGTAAGTGCTTATGCTCCACGAGGTGATGCTGATTTGTGCTCTCCCCACTTACTGAGCATAGTTCAATGGAACAAACCAACAATTCCCATTGGATGGTGCTTCACAATATATCATGGAATCGTATAATCAAGAAGATGCCTATCAAATCTGGCGCTATCAAATGCTGATACAAGTGTTTTGCCAAGTTTGTACGGTTTCCTTCCTCAACCACCCTCACAGACAATGCATTCCAGAAGCATATCACCCTCTGGGTTCAAAACAGATTTCACAAATCCTCACTCAATCTCTTGTCTTTCACTTTAAACGTGTATACCCTTGTATTTAACTGTTTGACTAAGGGGAACAGGTGCTGTCTGTACACTCTGTCAATACCTCTCATGCTGTTATACACCTCTGTCAGGTTCACACAATAACATTCTCTGCTCCAAAGTAAAACCAAAGCAAATCTAGCCTATCTTCATGGTTTGACTACTCTCTTCTGTTGTTATTCTTTCAAAGTGCAGCATCTCACATATTGCAGTGTTAAGTTTTTCGGTCATTGATCTGGCCATCTGAAAAATCCGGTTGTACCCTCCTGTAACCTAACACTTTCGTCCTCACTGTGAACCACGGAATAATCATTGTGTCATCCACAGCATTGTTTAACATTCTCTAACCCCAGCCCTATCTCCCACATTCTTATCATCAACGTGTATGAATATCAGAAACAAAACTTGATTTTCTACCTGTTCTGCAGTCATCGTTGCAGAGGAAGGATTGATAATTCCAGTCTATCGTTCTCCCTCTTTTGGTGAATTTGCAACATGATGCAGGAGAGAATTTTTATTCGGGAGCCACAAATAGTATTTTGGACATGGAACTGGATTCTGGTTTTATACTCCGGCCCTCTGCCTTTATTATTCATAAGGCTTGTACATCATTAATCTTGGACTCGCTTTTGACACTGTGCACTGCAACATTTCCATTTTATATGGGCCTGCAGCTCATTCTTTATAACATTTGCTGCAATCGCGTCAGAGCACAGGGAACTTTTTTTTTAAATCTGCAGGATGGACGCAGGCTCATTCATGAAGTTTGTTTGAAATATCTTAGGTGAAGAAGATAAAGATTCAATTAAATTCTGCATTATAAGCATGCAGTAGAAGATCAAATCGCATTCTCATTTCTACATTGAATTGGAAGCAAATTCATAGAAAAAACACACACCTTTCTGGATATTGTTGAATGACAGAAAGTGACATAATGTCGAAATAATGAATTGGAGAGAAAAGAAAATGTCTGCACTTGATGGAGATACAGAAATAAAGAGTGGAGGTACAATATGAACAAGAATCCTGCCAATAAAAGCAATATGAGAAACATGTTCCTCATATTCAAAGGAAACCAGATACTAATTTTCCTTACAAGTGATGTTTGATTGTCCACCATTCTCAGTTTTCCAACTGCATGGTTTTCCCTGCCATAGATGGTCCTTCCACCTCATCTCCTTCCTATTCTTTCCTTACCCACCTATTTCTCTTGCATTGCCCCTTCTGCTGTGACATACCTTTCCACTGACCATCTCCCTTCACACTTCTCGCACTGTGTATCAACACTACTTCCCTATCACTCCCACTTTCCCTGACTCTCCCTTTCACTTTTTGCTCTCACACTAAATGCTGGACATTGCTGACTTCTGTGCTACTACATGTCATCAGTGAATGGTGCGTTTGAAATATTCACTGTCCAACAGCAACAGAAAACAGCATGTTTGCCACTGTCTGACGCACCGTGAACGGGATGGCTTTGTTAACTATTGCTACAGAGTGGAGTTTATTCCTGTCACTTTATCACAACACTTAACCAAACAGCCTCATCACCAACAGGACAGATTGGAAGTCCATGTATCAATTTTATTTTGTATATCGTGAGGATATTGTTCAAACAGTATTCTTGTCTTTTGCTCCTTGTTGCTTTAACTGATCTTCCAATATAATTTGAGGTGAGATCAGAGAGACTTCCCTTTCAATCGAAGCAGGACTTGACTGAGCGTGGAATCCAGGACCCTGAGCAAAACTGTGATTAATGGGAATTAGAGAACATTCTGCACTGGTAATGAGATTAATGGGAAAAGAATCTCTACAATTTATTTTCCAAGTTACATGCCATCCTGTCTCGGAACTAAATTGCTGTTCCTTCACTACCAGTTGTTAACACATCTTGGAATGTGCCTACAAGCAGCTCCGTGTGTATGTGCATCACTTGGACAGAAGAGATCCAGCAGGCTGCTCTATGTAGCCTTTCCAAGAGTGATTATGCTTGACACATAAAATCTGCCCATGCTAGTTCCTTCCAAACCCCGTGGATGACTGTGCCCTTTACCAATGTATCTTATGTTCCCACAGTTTCATCTAAAGTTTCAGAAATGTAAGGTCTTGCTGAATGAGTATGACCCTAGTGACACCAGGAGCATGATATGATATTGAGGTAATGATTGGGATCCTTAATTCAATATAGAGGATTGATCATGTGATTCATGGCCACAGAATTCAACATTTTCATGATGATTTATGACACGGAAAATGTTATTAATATTTAGGTCTCTGTCAAATAAAAAGTTTTGAATATTTCATTCAATGACCATAACCAAATACACGAGATTTAACTGAAATGGCAGCTTCACTGTTCCCTTTCATATCAGAAAAATATCCACACTCCAAAAGAAAAAGGAAGCTGGAAGTGCTGGAAAACTTCAACAAGTCCAGCAGCATCTGAGCAGAAAGAGAATTAACGTTCTGAGACCAATATGACTTTTTCAGAACAGAGTCATGTTCGTCTCAAGATATTTACTCTCTTTCACTCTGAAGATACTGATTCATCAGCCTTGCTTCACCAATATTTTCCACTTGGATTTGAGACTTCCAAGTTCCCTCGTATATGCTAGCACAGTGACATATTTGGGTGGGTGGCACGGTGGCTCAGTGGTTAGCACGGTTGTCTCGAAGCACCTGGGAACCCGTGCTCAGTTCCCCCCTTGGGTCACTGTCCGTATTGAGCTTACATATTCTTCCCGTGTCTGCAGGTGTTTCTGATTCCTCCCAACTGACCATGAAAAATTGTTCATCTGCAACTAGTTGCTTTAACTATGGGAGATAGAGGAATCGTGTAGGAGGTGGACCTGGGTGCAATGTTCTTCAGAGGATCAGTGCCAGCTCGATGGGCCGAATGTCTTATTTTAACACTTTCGAATTGTATATCATTATTATAACAAAGGCGGTGGTTACTGGAGCCAACATCTCTGTATCAGCACATAATGAGCTATATTTTTACTCATGTTGTTCCATATTCTTTCCATTACCCAGCACATTGTGTTATCCATGTCGTGGTTTTTAATTCTGAATATTCTGTGCATCGAAGAGCCAGGAGGGGACATGAGAAGTTGTTGGTAGATTGGGTCAAGGAATACCCAAAGGCTTTTGATAACTATATCAGGGATTAAAGGAATGACTAGAGAAAGATTAAGGCCTATCAAGTGTAGTAGTGGGAAGTTATGCTTGGAGTCAGAGGAGATAGGGAAAGTGCTAAGTGATTTTTTTTCATCAGTATTCACACTAGAAAATAGCCGATGTTGTCGAGGAGAATCCTGAGATACAGGTCAGGAGATTAGATGGATAAAAGTTCACAAGGAAGAGGTTTTAGCAATACTGGAAAGTGTAAAAGTAGATAAATTTCGTGTGTTGGATGGGATTTGTCCTAGGATTCTCTGGGAAACCAGGGAATTGATTGCAGAGCTTTTGGCTTTGATCTCTTTGTTCTCGTTGCCTACAGGAATTGTTCAGAAAACTGGAAGATAGCAAATGTTGTTACCTTATTCAAGAATGGGAGTAGAATCTAATTATACACCAGTGAGCCTTATTTGGCTATGGATTAAGTATTGAAATTGTTAAAGAGATAGGGATTATACTGACCTAGAAAGGAAGAATTATATTAGGTATAGCCAACACGGTTTGGTGAAACATAGGTCGTGCCTCAAAAATATTATTGAATTTTTTGAGAAGGTGACGAAACAGGTAGATGCAGGTAATGTAGTTGATGTATTGTATATGATTCAGTGAAGCGTTTTGTAAGGTTCCCCACGATAGGCTATTGCAAAAAAAAACAGAGGCACGGGATTGAGGGTAATTTAGGGGTTTGGATCAGGAATTTGATAGTTGAACGAAGACAGTGTGTGGTAGCTGATGGGAAATGTTCATCCTGGAGTTCAGTTACTCGTGGTGTACCGCAAGGATCTGTTTTGGGCCCAGTGTTGTTTGTCATTTTTATAAAAGATCTGAATAATGGCGTAGAAGGATAGATTAATAAATTTGCAAATGACACAAAGGTTGCTAGAGTTGTGCATAGTGCTAAACGATGTTGTGGGTTGCAGAAGGACACAGATAATTTGGAGGCTGGGCTGTGAGGTGGCAAATGGAATGCAATGTGGAACAATGTCAGGCCATTCACTTTGGGTGGAGCAACAGGAATGCAGAGTATTGGGCTCTTGGTAAGACTCTTGGTAGTTTAGATGAGAAGAGATTCCTCGATGTCCATGTACATAGATCCCTGAAAGTTGCTACTCAGTTTGATAGGGTTGTTCGGAATGCATATGATGCTTATATGAGTAGAATGATTGAGTTTCGGAACCATTGGGTCATGTTGCAGCTGTACTAATATCCAGGTGCAGCCGCACTTGGACTATTGAATACAGTTCTGGTCACCTAATACATGGAAGGATGTGGAATCTTTGGAAAGGTTTCAGAGGAGCTTTCCTAGGTTGTTGCCTGGTATGGAGGTGAGGTCTTACAAGGAAAGGCTGAGGGACCTGAGGCTGTTTTTGTTTGAGAGAATGTTGAGAGGTTACTTAATTCAGGCATATAATATAATCAAAGATTCAATAGGCTGGATAGCAAGAGTTTTTCTTTGGTTTGTAATAGCTAACACGAGGATATGCAGCTTTAAATTGAGATGTAATGGATACAGGACAGATGTCAGAGGTCGTTTCTTTACTCAAAGAGTAACAGGGTGTGGAACGCACTGCCTGCAGCAGAGGTTGACTCGCCAACTTTAAGGCCATTTAAGTGGTCATTGGATAGGCATATGGATGAAAAATGAAGTAGAGTAGGTTAGATGGGCTTCAGATTGGTTTCATAAGTCCGCGCAACATTGAGGGCAGAAGGGTCAGTACTACGCTGGAACGTACAATGTTCTGTATGTGCACAACCCTGTCGAACTGTATATCCACTCATTAAACACTTATGTAGCATACTATTCTTTCCGTTTGATATGGTTCTGCTCACATTCATCGAATGCATGTAGCGTGGAATTAGTCCATGGAAGAGTAACCTACACAGACCCATTCTTCTCCACCCCCCACACCCCCACCCCCGGATTGATCACTCACTAATGTGCCTAATCTACACATCGGTGAACACAATGAGAAGATTAGCTTGGACAATTCACCTAATCTGCACATCTTTGAACTGTGGGATGAATTGCACACAGACCTGGGGAGAATATTCAAACTCCACACAGAATCGCCTGAGGGTTGGAATCGAACCAGACTCCGAGCACTGTGAAAGTGTAGCGCTAATCGCTGAACCACAAAGCCACATCATCAATTAGCATTCTATCTCAGTTTCGTTGTTTGGTTTGCATTGCATTCTGTCTGCCAGAAAGCGTAATGCTGACTGGGGAATTATCGTTGTTTCCCCCCAAGTCTCCACAACCACTGCTCCCATTCCTTTCTATTTCCTAACCCTAATGTTATTTTCATTCTGTTCCAGGCTCATTAATCCATTGGTTTTAATGAACAAGATCTTTGCACATGCCTTTTTTAACTTTGGACTGAAGTGAAAAGAAATGTAAATCTCACTGTTTTAAAGCGAATAAAACAGCAAAATGATGCTTACCAATTTAAAAAATACCTGAAGCGTAACTTATGTGTTGACATTACAGTGTTGCCTTGAAAGAGCAGTCAGAGTCATGTCCAGAAATATCCAAGCTTCCTCTGTAAAGCCAGGGCAAATCTGCCCAGGGACAATCTTTTGATTGGCAATTGTTTGATTGGCGGAGGAGAGAACAGCACAATAACACCAACTTGATTGAATGATTTTTGGGGCTGCAAGCCATTACAACATTGTACATGAACAACACAGCAGAATCATCTAACCTGCGAAAAGAAAGCAGTTCCACCCACCACCACCCCTACACCGCGCCTCATCCCCACATCAGCACTGACTTCGCTAGTGATTGGAGATGAAACCAATACCTAGTGATGTCGACATCCAATCCAGTCCAGTTGTTAATGTAAGCTGAAAATGCTGTAGTGAAAGGGGTTAAGTGGAACTGTTTGTTCAGTAACTGTGATTGATGTCAGTTTCCATGGACTCCAAATGTGTCAATAGAGATTTTCTCTCTCCTATTAGTGAGGGAATTCTTTCGGTGCTTTATCCCATGTAGCAGCAGATACAGCACCTCCAACACTAACGGAGTGAGGAGCTACAGAGACAGGGAGAGTACATATCAGAATCTGAGAACAATAGACTGGAATGTTACAACAATGCACAGGAGTTTATCCATTGGTCTTTTCTTGTTTTCCTGGTCTGGGTCAACATTATCATTCTAAATATTCGGTGTACTGATGATTATTCAGGCAGGTTATTATCCCACTCTCGCTATTGTTGGTGTTCCTGGTAAGTTTTTCAATCTCTATTTATTAATTACATAAAACATGTTGAACTTCATTGCTTTTTTTGTTATCTATATCTGGTAAAGACAGAAACTATTGTATTTTGGTCTCATTATAAATTCTATTCAGTATCCACAAATTTCAAACCCCTCCCTCACAAACAAAACTGTGAGGACCCTTTTTGCGTTTAACTAATGTATGTCTTGGTATTGTCTCCATCACCAAACCTGCCCACTACCAGCTTCATAATAACCTGAGTCTCCACCACTGTGTCTGTGCCGTTGCGAATAAACCATTGCCATTGCCTTGCTAAAGGTCAAACGTTACAGTTACAGTTGTCTGCAGGCCACTGCTCCAGTTACGAATAAATCGATCACAAACTTGTAATGTCTCTAAAGTAAGTTTATGATAGGGACACCATGTCAGAATAATAATGTCACTGGATGGGTAATTCAGAGGCACAGGTTAGAATACTCAAGATACTGTCTCAAATCCGACCACAGCTGATCGCAGAACTTAAATTCAAATGATAAGAATCTAAATACAAACAAATGCACGAACTATAACCAGGAGCATTTTGTCTAAAACTCTATCTGTTTCACTGATGTCCTTTGGTAAAGAAATCTCACATCATTATTTCGTCAGGATTGAGAGTGACGTCAGACCCACAACAATGTGCTTGGCTCTGTCCTGCCTTGTGGAATGGTCATAATTAAGGGCAATTAGTGATGGTTATCAAATGCTGCCCTTCACAGTGATGCTGATATCCCATGAAATACTATAAAGGAACATTAAATCAAATGGAGAAAGCTACTGAAGATCTGAAATAAAAAGAAACAAAGTGCTGGGGAATCGGAACAGGTTTGGCAGCTTCTGTTGAGAGAAAAACAGAATTAACGCTTTCAGTCCAATCAGCATGCATCAGATCGGAAAGCAGCTGGGAAATAGTGTAATTTGTTTAGGTGGAGTGAATTGAATATAT
The DNA here is from genome assembly GCF_020745735.1 of Hemiscyllium ocellatum. NCBI lineage: Eukaryota > Metazoa > Chordata > Chondrichthyes > Orectolobiformes > Hemiscylliidae > Hemiscyllium > Hemiscyllium ocellatum. The sequence continues at coordinate 316,174 of NW_026869134.1, read as the reverse complement.
GGAGGAATAGAGAGATAGAGAAAAAGATTCCAAGAAAAAAAACAATTGTTGATAATCAGCTAGGATGGAAATAAAATGTGATATTAATCTCGTTGATTTTTCATTTTTTCCCATATCCCTGAGTATCATACCCATGTAGATATCTATCCAGCCCCTTTTGAAAATGACGTATATCCCCTCTGTCTCTCTTCCCTGAGTGTGGTCATCTTCTTTAATTCATTAATGTGACATGGGTGTAACTGGCTGGGCCACCATGTATTTCCCTTTCCGGGTTGCCCATGAGAAGGTGTTGGTGAGCTGCCTTCTTGAACATTAGCAGTCCACATGCTGTAGGCTGCCAGTGCTTAGGTATGTTTGGTTCATTTATTTGAGACCTTGTAGTGACAAAATTGAATGCTGGCTTGATCACTTGAGGGTCAATTACATTGCTTTGGGTCTGGTGTAACATGTAGGCCTGACCACATGAAAATAGCAGTTTTCCTTCCACGAAGGACACAAGTTGGCTAGGTGTTTGTTTTTATTTAACAATTGACAGTCTTTCATTAGATTGCTAATCCAAATAATCCAGTGAATTCAAATTCCACAACCTGATGGGGCGGGATTCAAGTCCAGGTCTGAGTTATTAGCTGGGACCCTGGATTAATAGTCTGGAGATAATAGCACTAGACCATCCCATCTCCAGCATCTACACTGGTAATGGTAGTGTTGTTTTATTGTGACTGAGGTGCAGAAAATTGTTCAGTTACGTTGTCAACTACTTTCATGGAGAACAGAACCGGTAATATTTCAGGTCACATGGACTGTGCAGAGCTGCAATAGTTTCTCAGTCAGGAATAGAAACTGAGGCGAGAAAGCCATTTGTTAACTCTGAATGGGTGTGACATATATACAGAGATTTGACTTGTTCCCATCACTGGAAAGTCAGAGGAAAACCCTGCATGGTTTTCTTGGTTTTGTGTTATCAGCTACTGCAATGATTTAGGGAAACCTGAGGATCTGGTGTCTCCACCCTGGAAAAGGTTAGGCCACTGCATTTTGAAGAGCGTATGGGTCTGCAGAGACTGCATAGGAAGGAGTAGGACACTGCTCTATGCTTTCTGAGATTTGCACAAATATTTCTCAATGTTGTACCTTTTCCGTGTGCAAAGTATGAAGCCAGTTAATTTCAGCAATGACGTCACAGAGCTGTGAAACCTCCATCAGCATAAATTGTAGTCTTAAACCAGGGGAGAGGACAATTCTCAAAATGTCTATCAACTGTTTTGATTCTGGAACTTTCCAGGCATGAGTGGGTGAAGTATCCATTTTGCCAGAGTGCGATCCTCTCATGTCAAGGTGACAGAGGCCATCTCCGTCCGGAGAGGTGAATATGTTGGTTCTGTCTCCACAGAGGAAGGAACAGAAAAATATTCCCGAAATGTTAGGAATATGGCGACTGGCGAAAACTGCAATAAGTTAGAATTAGTAAAGAGGAAGTACTGGAGAAAAAAAAACTCATTGTATTGAATATTGGTAAGTTGCTGAACTAAATGTGTTATGAATTTAGAGGGCTACAGAGTTAGGGCTGGCCAGTTGTGCTTGCCGGGTAGCTCTTTCGGAGCAGGTACAGACAGGATGGGTCAATGTCTCAAATCTATACTGTCAATTCCTTAACTCTATGAGGGAGGGCAAAGTATGTCAAAACTTTTTATGTTATGGAAAGGATCCTGCAGACTTGGAAGTAGCTACTATGACCACAAACATTTAAAACAGGAGCGATATGGAAAACAGCTTACCAACTGATGAATAAATCGATGTTAGTTTTTTTTTAGATTAGACTTACAGTGTGGAAACAGGCCCTTCGGCCCAACAAGTCCACACCGACCCGCCGAAGCGAAACCCACCCATACCCCTACATTACCCCTTACCTAACACTACGGGCAATTTGCATGGCCAATTCACCTGAACATCTTTGGACTGTGGGAGAACCGGAGCACCCGGAGGAAACCCAAGCAGACACGGGGAGAACGTGCAAATCCACACAGTCAGTCGCCTGAGTCAGGAATTGAACCCGGATCTCTGGCGCTGTGAGACAGCAGTGTTAACCACTGTGCCACCGTGCCGCCCACGGTGAGGGAAAATTTTAGAATTTTTTTAGTAATTCATAATAGCAAGATCTTTGACGAATAATTATATGATTTGTGAAGTCAGCCTAGATTTTAGAAATGGAAATCATTTTTGATGCACCACTTGGAGTTTGTGGAGGATGTTGATTGTGACATCAACAAATGAGAAACAATGGGAACAGTGTATTTGAATTTTCAGGAGGCTTTTGACAGGTGAGTGAAGAACGTTAGAGTCCTTGTGTAAGGAATGAATGTACTACATGGATTGAGAATTGGATAATGAGTAGAATACAGAGAGTAAGATTCTGCTCTGGACTCAAGGTCATTGCTCATAGGGTATCCCATATATCAGTGCTTGGAGCACAGCTGCTCACAAGGCAAAGAAATTATTTGAATGTGAGCAACGAATACAGTTCTTTTCATTTTGTATGTATTAGAAGATGAGAGGTTGGGAAATGCAGTTATCACTTACACTATTCACACTAGCCAGAAAGTAATCAGGACAGTAAATGGTACTTTGTCCTTCATTATAAAATGATTCAATGTTGGATTAAATTCATCTTCCTGCAGTTGTAGAGGGTTGCTTGGACTGTATTTCGGCCACTGATTGCAGATTCTCTCTCCTTTATAAGGAATGATTACATTGCGACTGAGATAGTGCAAAATACTTTCACCAGACTTATTCCTGGGATGATGGTGCCGTGAGGAAAGTGTGAGGAAAATGAGTGTTTAATCCGTGGCGCAGAAAGAAAATAACAGGTTTTACTATTAAACTTGAAGTTTCGGGACTAACACTCATATTGTCAAGACAAAGATAGTGATCATGTGAAACATTACATTTTTCCATGATATTTGATTCCCAATAGTTCACATACCTGCCCGGAGCCCCCATGTTGGTTGTGAGGCAGCTCCAGGCTCTGAATGAACTCTCACTGTCTCAATGTGCAGTTGGTGTATGCACCTGCATTGTTCACAAATCTGTCAGCAGCCACAACACCTTATTCCTGAAAGAGTTAGCCATTCCCACCAGGTTGTAACCTCCATCGAAATACCAGTCTGTATTCTCGGAAATAGAAGCTTTTTCCTTGAGACTTGGCACAAACCAGCCACTTTCCCTTTTCACCTTCAGTAAACCAAGCTAAAGTAATACGTGTACCACTGGCAATGGATCCAGGAGGAATAACATAGAGTAATTTATCTGTGTAGTTTCTCCTTCACTGTCTGTCATGTTGGGGCATCAATGACATCTTCCTATTTCTGCATAATTGACTTGACAGGCTGAATGGTCTCTTCTTGCTCACATGGAAGAGGCTCAAAGACCTGACTTGGCAACTCCTGGTTCCTGTTTAACACCTCGATGTGCTGACTAAACTCCTTCCCTCCTCGTGTAATAGGCAGGAGGGACTGAATGGGCGATGTCTGTTCACATTCAATAGTTTCAGTGGGTTGAATATATTTCGTTGAAACCAGCTTGAGGTGCTGACTGAGCTCCTGTTATTTAACTGTAGAACACTAAAAAGAGACATTTCAAGTAAGACCGTTACAAGAATGTTACCTTCACCTTAACAACACAGTTTACATGCTATCCAGGTCTTGCTGCACATGGGCACGGACTGCTTCAGCAGTGGACAGGTGTCAAATTATTCTTAATGTTATGTGATCTTCAGAGAATATCTCCACTTCTACCGTAAGATGTGGAAAAGACATTGAAACAGCTGAAGAAAACTTTCTTGAGGATGCAGGCAGAGATGTCCTGTGACTGAAATGATTGATCCACAACAACCACAAATATCTTCCCTTGTCTGCTGAATGCCTCTAACCAGTGGGGAGTTTACAATTCATTCCCATTACATTCAATTCTGTTTGGGGTTCCTTGATACCATCCACAGTTAAATCCTGCCTTTATTTCAGGGCCAGTCACTCTTACCACGTGTTCATATCTTTTATTCTCGTGAATAGGTCACGGTGTGGTTGTGAGGAATGTATCCTTCTCACAGAGGGTAGTGATACTGGGACTTCTGTATTCCAAAGAGGTAGGGGAGGTAGATCACTAAGATATTTGGAAGGGGGCACAATGGATATATGAGGCATCAGAATGTTGAGGGCTGCAGGGATTGAGCATAAGAGAGGAGTTGAGGCTTTTGCAGATCAGGTATGATTATATTGAAGGGAAAGACAGGCCTGAAGGACTGAATGACGTATTCGCCTATCTGATGTGCTCTCATTCTGTTATTGGGAAGATATTCAGTGAATCTGAATTGGCAACATGACCAAGAAATGAAGACAGTTCTGTAAAGACAGAGGAGTGAGATGTTTCACATCATCACCTACCCTTTCTTTTCCCAAGAATATTTTCCAACGCTATGTCAAAAAGTGTGTGACAGTCTTCATCCGCTGAATGGTCTCCGCTGTTTCTGTGCACCAGGTTTGAGAGGTCCAGTGGAACATAGGAACATGGGACTGAGGAGAAGGGTTGGCCATTATACACTTTGAGCCTTCTCCACCAGGCACTAAGATTGTGGCTGATCAGGTTGTGGTCTCAGCCTCACTTTCCTGTCTGAAGTTCATTGTCCTTTACCATCCAGGGTCTCAGTAGCATGGCTTTGAATAAATGCAAACACACAGGCACAACAAACTTCTGGGGAAGAGCATTCCCACTCAAACAGCCCTTTGTGAATTTCTCCTCATCCCTGTTCAGACGGGGTTTGGAGAGGTCTCTGTTTCATTTTCTATTCCAGTTCCTTCATTGGTCATGATACATTTTAAATGTAACTAGGTTGGTGATATGGCTAATGATACAGTTCTCAGATTAGGTCAGGTTCTTTGCTAGGCACAAGTGAGGTAAATATCTTTAATTCGGCAAAGTAATTTACCAAAACAAACTTTCTCCAGCTATGATGGAAAACTACACGGCAAGCAATGTGGACACCTATGTACATTTATACTTATTGTTCAATCTATACTGAGTCGCAGTTTGAATGCACAGAAACATACACATACACAGACATACACTGAGACAGTCACAGTGTCACATACTGGTGCACACAGACATATGCATACATATGCATTAAGACAAACAGAAACAAAACTCTGCAGAATATGAGCTTGAAAGAGCTTTTCGTAGAAAAGGTTAAATTCAAGGCAAAAAGAAAATTGGGTACCTTAATAAGACTCCGACAGGCAAGATCTCCGATTTCATAAAATTGATGTTATACCCCAAGAAAGATCCAAATACATTAATCACTTGGGGCACAGATATCATCGAGTTAGTTAGAAAAAGAATAACGTCATCTGCATAAAGTGCGATCTTATGCCATCCTGGTCCTACCTCCAGGGCAGTAATATTGTGGTCTCTCCGGATGGGTTCCGCCAACGGCTCAATCACCAATGTAAATAGTAACGGTGAAAGGGGGCACACTTGACTACTGCCTCAGCCATTGCTAAAATTGGCAGACGTTATACCATGAATGAAATCCGCTGCTTTGTCATTATATAATACTCTCACCCACCTGGCAAAGGCCCCTCCAAGGCCAAACAATTCCAGGACATAATAGAGGTACGGCCTCTCCACCCGGTCAAATGTTTTGTCTGCATCCACTACCAAGCCTGAAATCGACCTTTGCTGGCACACCTGACCATATTAGCAAACTCCTATTATTATTAGACGACCTGTGACCCCCAATAAAACCTGTCTGGTCCTATTTCACAATGAAGGGCAAGACTTTCTCCAGCTTCAACGACAGCCTTTTCACCAAAATATTAAAGTCCACGTTTAATAAGGATATAGGTCTTTATAAAGTGCAATCCTCGGGAGATTAAGGTAAAAAAATCCTACTCTCAAGAGGATGGGAGGCAGTCCTGACTGTATAAATAATTGTATATACCCAACATTAGCCCAGCCAGTATGTGTATGAATTCCTTTTAAATTTCACTCTAAAATCCATCTGGGCCCGATGCTTTAACACTCTGGAGCTGCCTCGCCGCCTTCTGTATGTCTTGGATTGCCAGAGGGGCATTCAAAAGAGACACCTACGCTGAAGTTACACCTGGGAACCGCCCAGAAAAGAACTTCATGAATTCTGCATTAATCTTTCTGGGATCGCAGGTTATGGTAGCACACTCACAAATGGATGTGATAGACTGGGGGCACTCTTCTTTCTGACCAACTATGCCAGATACCTACCCGGATTATCACCATATCCGAATACCCTCTCTTTCGCAAATGAAATCGCTCTCTTTGCTGTCTGGATGAGCACAGCGTTCAGAGCAGCCCGTACCATTGTAATTTGCTGCAATTTAGTTACAGACGGTCAGTCAAAATATGTTCTGTCAGCTGCTGCTCCCCCTTCTACTGCTTCCGAGTCGCCGAGTAAGAAATAATCAAACACCTTGCATAGGCCTTGACAGTCTCCCAGAGCACCGTCGGATTATCTGCCGTCCAAATTAATGTACAAAATAATTTTTAAATCTCATGAAAAATATTCAATAAACTAGCTATCCTTCAGGAGGAAAGTATCCATGCACCAGTGCTGCGAGCCTGTCCCATCGCCACCATCCTAAACCTCCATGTACACTGCCAGACGATCAGAACTGGCTTTGTTCCCAATTCCACAGGACAGCACTGAATTCAAAAAGACCAATGGGGCAAAAACATGTCGATCCTAGTTTGGCACTTATGTCGGTTAGGAAAAAAGGTGAAGTCACTACCCTAAGGGTGAACCATCTCCACACATCCATCAAGCGCAGCTCCCTGTTTAGATCCAACAATTGCCGAGATTGCAGGGAATTATCCGCGAGAACCCAAAACATCCTATCCACCTTGGTATCCAAATGTCGGTTAAAGTCTCCCCCTATAATTGTATGACGCCCTTCAAGGGCCCATCAAGCTGGAGAGCTCATCCGTTAAAATTGAGGTGTGTACTGGGGCAAGATGGAGAATGGGAAAAATTTCTGTCTGCACGAGTTGCTCCTTCTTCTGAGGTATTTTAGGTGGTGGAAGTGATTTCCTCGAATTCCAGGAGCAGCACTTACCGTTTTATATGCTGTTGCATTGTTTTGGAATTTTGGGGAAATGTCAAAACAACAGCAGTTTTGAAAGGAAAAGTACAGAGAAAGAAAGCACATGGTGAGGACAGTGCAGGTGTTAGAGAGATAGAACCTGCACAGTTACTGCCTTTGCTGTTTTTGAACTCATGGATGGCTGGACATCGGAGTGTGCCTGGGAAAATTAACAAACAGTGAGTTTCACGACTAATCTTGGAGAAACCTGTTTGGGCGAAGTTGACAACACAGAATCAGATAGGTTAATCGTTGTTTTAGTCTGTCCAATAGAAAGGCTGCAGTAGTGAGTGAAGTGGGATCTTTCTTGATTATGTTTTTGGAGATTAGACCCTTAACTAAATTTAAAATATAAGCCATAACTACTAATTTAACCTGGTGCAGTGTTTGTAGAGGAATAAGACGCTGTTATTTTCTGGGTCTGTAGGTTGTGAAGGAGCAAAAATGGCCTTTGCACTGATATGTACTTCTTGTCACATGTGGGAGTTTAAAGAGAGTTTAAGTTTTACTGCGGATTATATCTGCCATAAATGCTGTTGGATGTTAATCTTATCTAATCGAATGGATTGGTTGGAGAGGCAATTAGAAGCGATGAGGAATTTGCAACAGCAACAGTATGTGATGGATGGCAGTTATAGGAAAGGGGTAAAGTCTCAGTTACAGTCAAAAAATGGGTTTACTCTAGGAAGGGTAAGAGAGGTAGGCACTTAGGGCAGGAGTGTTTTGTGCATGTGCCCATTTCAAACAGATATGCTGTTTTCCAAAATGTAGGGTGTGATGGATTCACAGGAGAACGTAGCACGGACAGCCAAGTTTCTGGTATTGAGACTGGCTCTAATGCAACGAGGGGTACGTTAGCTTCCAAGAGATCAATTGTGTTCGAGGATTCTGTAGTCAGAGGTACAGATAGGTGTTTCTGTGGTCAGCAGAGAAAAAGCAGAATGGAGTGTTGTTTCTGTGTTGTCAGAATCAAGGATGTCTCAGAGAAGGTGCAGAATGTTCTTACGGGGGAGAGGGGTCATCAAGAGGTCATTGTCCACATTGGAACCAACGACATAGGAATGTGAAAGGCTGATATTCTGAAGAGAGATTACAGAGAGTTTGGCAAAAATTTAAAAAGAGATCCTCAAGGATGGCAATATCTGGTTTACTCCCAGTGCTACGAGCTAGTGAGGGTAGAATTGGAGGATAGAGCAGATGAATGCATGACTGAGGAGCTGGCGCATGAGAGAAGGATACACATTGTTGGATTATTGGAATCTGATGTGGTTCTGTTTGCCGAGCTTGGAATTTGTGTTGCAGACGTTTCGTCCCCAGTCTGGGTGACATCCTCCGTGCATGGGAGCCTCCTGTGAAGCACTTCTATGATGTTTCCTCCGGCATTTATAGTGATTTGTATCTGCCGCTTCCGCTTGTCAGGTCCAGCTGTCCGCTGCAGTGGCCGGTATGTTGGGTCCACGTCAATGTGCTTTTTGATTGAATCTGTGGATGAGTGCCATTCCTCTAGGATTTCCCTGGCTGTTCTCTGTTTAGCTGGTCCTATAATATAAGTGTTGTCCCAGTCGAATCATGCTGCTTGTCATCTGCCTGTGTGGCTACTTAGGATAGCTGGTCATGTCGTTTCGTGGCTAGTTGGTGTTCATGGATGCGGATCTTTCACTGTCTTCGTGTTTGTCCTATGTCGTGTTTTGTGCAGTCCTTGCATTGGATTTTGTACACTACATTGGTTTTGCTCATGCTGGATATTGGGTCCTTCGTCGTAGTGAGTTGTGGTCTGAGTGTGGCTGTTGGTTTGTGTGCTGTTATGAGTTCTATTGGTCGCAGTAGTCTGGCTGTCAGTTCAGAAATGTTTTTGATGTATGGTAGTGTAGCTAGTCCTTTGGCTTGTGGCATGTCCTCATTCCGTTGTCTTTCCCTTAAGCATCTGTTGATGAAATTACAAGGGTATCCGTTTTTGGCATAGGTGTTGTTCTTCCTCGTTTTGCAGTTCTGCTGTACTGCAGTGTGTTCTGGCCCTTTTGAACAGGGTCTTGATGCAACTTCTTTTGTGTGTTTTGGGGTGATTGCTTTCGTAGTTTAGGACTTGGTGTGTGTGTGTGCGTGTGTGGCTTTCTTGAATGGTGGCCCAGGCTTGAAAGGCCCGATGGCCTACTCCTGCTTTTAGTTTGTACGTTCTTATGTAATGTGTCAACGTGAAATGGGAATCATTTTTGAAAAACTGACTGATAGACGCATACAGAGAAGAAATAGATGCAATGCATTTAGATTTTCAGAAAGAGCTTGATAAAGATTATGGTCTTGTGTGCAAACTCAAATGTCACGGCATTGGGACTAAAATATGAATATGATTTTAGAATAGGAGAACTGACACGAAAGAGTGAACAGGAATAAAATAATCTGTTTTGAAGTTGAAGGATCATGGCGTGACGTAGGGATCAGTCATTGGGCTCCAGCTATACTCAATGCATGTCAAATATTTAGTTGAGAGAATCATATGCAATATTTCTCAGTCTGTTGACAGCACTAAGTGACGTCGGATTGTTGGGCGAGGAGGACTTTTAAAAAAGAGCTCCAAAGTGATTGAGACAAGTGGAGTGAATGGGCAAATACATGGCAGATGAAGATCAATGGGTGTGGATGTGACGGTGTGTACTGTGATAACTACAATAGAACAGCAACCTATCATTTGAGAAAGGATTGGATGAAACATGTTGGTCTTTAAAGGGATTTATGTTTTTTTTTCTTTTCCTACTGCGTAGCACTCCGTGTCCATGCAGGGCAGTGAGTTCTGAACGCAGAAGTCAATGCTGGGAATGGGATTGGCACGCTGACCAGTGTACACAAACCCACCACGTGGGGAGCTTTAACATTGAAAAGGATCTGTATCTCCTTGTACACCAGTCATTGAAAGCAATATTGCAAGAGCACAAAGCAGACGGGAAGATAAATGGTGTGTTGACCTTAATTTCTAGGGGATTGATGACTAAAGTAAGGGTGTCTTACTGCAGCTGTACAGGGCCTCAGTGAGAGCCATCACGAACCCTGTGCAATATTGTGTGCAGTATTGGTTTCCTTGTCTAATAAGGGACAAACCTGACATTGAGGGAGTGCAGTGAAGGATGACCAGACTGATCTCTGGGATGACAGGCTTGTTGTGAGAGCAGGGTTTGGGGCGATTGGGCCTTTATTCCATGGGATTTAGGAAAATGAGTGGAGATCTCTGTGAACCATATAAAACTCTGACAGTGTGAGACATATTGGAAGTAGGGATGATAATTCCCCTGATTGGGACGTCTAAAACAAGGGGCCAAAGTATTAGGTACAGACGGGCCACTCTGCATTGAGATGAGAATAAACGTCTGCACTCATTGACGAGAGACTCTGGGGATTTCTCTCCCACATAAGCTGTGGAACACAAGGCAGTGAATATGAGTGAGGTTTTTGCGATACAAAAGGGAGCGGGAGGCATCTGGAGTATGGCGGCTGCCACAAGCTCTCAGATATTAGGAAGTAGGACTGTGTTTCCCACTCCCTTTTCCGATCCTGAGGCTGGTGCTGGAAGTTCTGTCAGTTTTAACCATCCAAACCTCGGAGCAGTTTGAAACAATTTCGTGTCTTGCTTTACCATTTTAGAGATCATTGAGAAGTTTATCACATGCCTGTGTGTGTAGAGTATCGTTCAGGCCAGACCAGGAATGCATGGAATTCGCCAGGTCAGAATTCCCTTCTTGAAAGTACATTGATGAAGCAAATTGAAGTTTGCAATCGATATTGATTTCAGCATCACCGTTACTGATACCAGATTTTAGATCTCGATATTTTATTAATTGTTATTAACTTGCAACAGCTGCCAGAGCATTAGCCTGGTCTGGATTAGTAATCCAGTGACAGGTCCACAACAGCACCATCTCCAGATAGAGACCTATTGGAAACCACACTGAGCTGATTATTTCTGTGCTGTTTGATAGATCTGTCAAAAAGAACTTCTACCAGTTTAACTATCGTGATGAGACTGATGGGGTAAATGGTCGGATTGTAATTATTCTCCTCTTTGGGGACTGGACATAGTTGAGTAATTTGCCACATTGCCCGGGAGATGTCAGAGTTGGAGCTGGAATGAAACAGCTTCCCCAGGGACACGGCTTGTTGTGCAGCACAAGTCTTCAGTCCTATTGCAGGAATGGTGTCAGGGCTCTTTGCCTTTGTCGTATCCATTATGTTCACCTGTTTCCTCATGTCACTTGCAGCAAATCAAATTGATTGAAGACTGGCATCTGTGATTGTGTGGGCATCATGGTGAGGGTGAGGTGGACCATTCACTCAACACGTCTGGCGGAGTATCTTGCCAAAACTACATCATTATCTTTTGCACGGATGTAGAGGACTGTTCCATTATTTAGGATGGGAATAATAGTGGAGCCCTCTCCTCCATGAAATTGTTTAACCGTCCATCACCATTTATGGCTGGATGTGACAGTACAGTTGGTTTGTTGGTGTTGTGATCATTACACCCTGTCTATCAGATGTTACTGCTGCTGTTTGGATTGCAAACAGTCAATTCTGGTAGCTTTAACGGGTTGTCACCAGGTTTACGTACACACAATTGGGACACTGGGACGTTCACCTATGCATCACTGAACCATAGATCAACTTGGTTGGAATGGTAGATTGAGGGATTATCCCAGGAAAAATGTTCCAAATTGTGTTTGAATTTAATTCTTCTTCTGCTGCTGCTGTGGTCTGCAGAACCACATCAATGTCAGGAATACTCTATTTAAGAAAGTTTAGAGAATTAGATCATTTAAAGTATTTGCAAGATGAGTTATGACTTGGAAATAAATGGAGTGCAATGAAGGACTAGTGATGAAGGAGGAATGAAAGAGCCATAGACTCTTAGAAACTTACAATATGCAAACTGACCTTTCGGTCCAACTCGTCCATGCACCCCTGGTTACATAAACTGAATGATTGCTATTTTTCTTCTTTTGGCACAGACCCCTCCAAACTTTTCCTATTCAGGTACGCATCCAATTGTCTTTCAAATGTTGTAATTGTACTCCCCAATGCCACTTCCTCTAACAGCTCGCTACATATACACACTACCCTCTGTGAGAATCAACGGTCCCTTAGATCTCTTTTAAATGTCTTCTCTCTCACCTTAAACTTATCCTCTCTGTTTCTGGACACACCCACACGGAGGACATGATCTTGTCTATTCATCCTATCCACGCCTCTCATGATGGAGTAAAGGTTACCTCTCAGCCTCCAACACAAAAGGAACAAAATCCCAGCCTATCCTTATATCTCAAAACCTCCCGTCTCCGTCACATCAATTTAAACATTTTTCTCCTTCCCAGTTTATAACATCCTTCCTATAGCAGGGTAACAAGAATTGCTTCAAATGTGGCCTTACCATTCTCTTGTAGAACCACAACATGATGTGCCAATTCCTGTTATCAATGCTCTGACCGAGGGAAGTCAGCTTTCTTCCGCCTTATTCACTGCCCTGACAATCTGCGACTCCACTTTCATGGAACTGTGTACTTGGAATCTCTGTTTGGCAACCCTCCCCAGCGTGCAACCATTTTCTGAATAAATCCTACACTCGTTTGTCTAAGAAAATGCAACATCTTACATTTATCTGCATGAAGCCCCATCAGCCAAACCTCAGCCCACTTGTCAAGTAGATCAAGATATCTTTGTTCTCTAAGATAGCCTTCTTCACTATCCAACATAACTCCAATTTTGGGCTTTTCATCTCCAAATTACTATCCACGGTTCCAAAGTTCTCATCCAAACAATTTACAAAAACAATGAACAACAGCAGCCTGGTCCTTGTGGTGCAACGCTGGATGCAGGCCACCAGTTGGAACAGCAAATCTCTCCCGCACCCTCTGTCTCCTACAAGCCAGTTTTGCATATAATTGGATAGCTCTCCCTGATCTCCTGTGATCTAACCTTATTAAATAGACGATCATGTGGAACATTGTTGGGCCTCACTAAGGTCCACGTAGACAACGTATGCTGCTTTACCTTCATCTATCTTCCCGATCACCTCTTCAAAAACTGCAACCTAGTTTGTGAGACATGGATTCCCAGACATGAAGCCGTGCTGAATATCCCTAATCAGTCCTTGCCTTTCCAAATGCATGTAAATCCTGCCTCTCAGAATCTCTTATCCCACCTTGACATTAAACTCACTGGTCTGTAGTTCCCTGGGTTTTCCTTGCAGCCAAATTACAAATAATGTAACGACATTACCTGTCTTCCTGTCCTCCAGGAATTCAACCGTGGCTGTCAATGATACATATAAGAAAGTCAAGAGAACTGCAAGTTTCCTCAACCAGAAACTCAGACAGTAATTTGCTGGAAAAGCTCTACAGGTCTAGCAGCATCTGTGCAGAGAAATCCGAGTAAATATGTTACAACACGCGGGAAAACCCACACCCCACCCTACGCTAATTTAAATTTGCAACACAGAAAAGATTTAATCCGTGCTGTAATCTGCAAAAATTCGGAAGGCCAATAAACATCCTAAAGGTCACTATTTAAAATAAAAATTAACAACTTTTTTAAAAAAAGTCTAACAGAGAATAATTAACTAACAGTTATTTGCAGCTCCTTTTCCTGACCTATCTTTCACTTTCCCTTCGACAATACTGGTCCGATAAACCCCCTCCCACCCCCCTCCCATTAAGATAGACCAAAACATACAAATTTCAGAACCAGCCAGCTGTCGAATCTTCTCTTTGTATCCTCCTCTGTCTTCGTTTCTTCTCCTTAGAGTTTCTGCTTCACAGGTCATTGATAAATGACGGTACATTTCGGAGAGCTATTCTCCGGGCAGTCTGCAGATATTGGTGGCGTGGCAGTTCTCCCCAAACTTTTCTTTTTTTTTGGCTTTATACCCAAAGCATCGGGTCATTTCATTCTTTTTAATATTGTCAAAATGCAAAATTCAAACTCGAGTGTAGTTTAGTTTCTTGGGAGATAATTTAAACAGATTGATCAAATTTAATTTCATTTTTTGTCTCATAGCATCCCAGGTACTGCCAGCTGCTGGATACATGTTACATTGTAAATTTTCCAGAACTCACTGTGCTTGTAAATCCTTCAACTCTCTTAAAGGTGCAGTACCCTTTATACATTCATAACACAATCTCTCTCAAAAAGAGCCATCATAATTAAAACACAGTCTCATTTGTTTTTTTTCTATTCTTTAAACACATTACTATAACATACAGATGACTTAAATCTAAGTTCACTTAACTTCTTCCCATATACCTACATTTAACATTGGATAAATACAAATCTCGTCTAAACTTTATCAGTTAAAACTGTGAGAACACATGTGCAATTACATTCTTACGACACACTAGATGTACAATTTTTAAATTAAAAGTATGTAACATAAGGCTCCAATGAAATAGCCTTTAAAATGTTCAAAGAATATAATCAGATTGGGATCCGTGCACACAACTGTCTCCAACACGCTGTTTGTGAGTACACATTAAAATGTTATAAGGCTTGTTCCAAACTCAATGGTTCTTTCTCAATCATGGAATATTTTCTCTGGTGGATGTTGAATTTCTTTTAAAAGTACAATCCCATTTCATTGTCTTGTAGCAGTATAGCTCCAACTCCCATGTCACTGGCGTCGATGGCAACTTTGAAAATTTTGAAACGTTTGGTGTATCTAAAACTAGTTTGGTGGTCAATATTCCTTTCTAATGGTCGAATGTCTCCTGGCGTTATTTCGTCCACCAAAACTTTGTGTTCTTCTTCAGCAAGTCAATTCACGGTGCCACTACACTGCTGACGGTTGGAACAAACTTCCGATAGAATCCGCTGACTCCTCAGGAGCGAAGCACCCTTTTCTTCGAGGTTAGTCATGGAAATTCATGTGTAGCTTTTGTCTGTGTTCCATGGGTCAAATTTCCATGACCGATGTTTTGTCCCAAGGACATCAGGTCTGCTTTCGCGAATTCAGTTTTGTTTAATTTTATCACCAGTTTGGTTTCTCATATTCATTCAAAGAGCTCTGCCAACTGTACCACGTGATCTTTCCAGAACTTAGTAAAGATCATTACATCGTCTAAATGGATTGCACAGTTTATTATACAGGCCACAACTCTGTTCATGGATCTTTGGAATGTGTTGGGTGTGTTCTTCATTCCAAAGGGCATCACTTTGAATTGATAAAGTCCATTTTGCGTTATAATTCAGAAATTTATTTTACCGTCTCTGAAAAATGTACCTGCCAGAAACCACAAATTAAGTCCAACTTTGTGATGTAACTGACTTGTCCAACTTTCTCGATATTCTCTTCCAATGTCAGCATTGGATATAAGTCTGATTTTGTGACAGTGTTGACCTTCCAATACTCCAACCAAAATCATTTAGTCCCATCCGATTTGGGAACTAAAATGATTGGCGAGCTCCACTCGCTCTGGCATGGTACGATGATGACCTCATTGACCATGACCTCCACCTCCTTCTGGACATGTCTGGCTTTGAGAGGATTAAGCTGATAGGGGTGTTGATTTATCGGAATAGTATTCCATATTTTACTTCAGGTACAATGACATTAGTACCCCCAATATAATTCTTATATATGTCCTCATATTGCAATAACAAACTTTTCAAATGCGTTCTATGCTTCTGAGGCAGATTGTTTATGAACCAATTCCACTGCTCAAGGACTTCTACATTTTCAACATATTTTGAGGCACACCAAAATCCACAAAATTTGGAATTGATTCCTCACTCTGTGGGGCAGAAACGAGCACCGTTTCTCCAATTCTTTCCCTCCTCAACTTTTCCGGAGAGCACATTCATTTATAAGCCACATGAAGGGAATTCTGAATGTGGGAATGGGTGACAGAGGTGCTAATTTCTTTACTGCCTGTGGCTTACCTATTATTTGGCATATATGACACGGATGCCAGAAGCTAATCATATCTTTGTGAATTCCAGGTCAATAAAAATGTTTTTGTCCCTTAGCCTGACTCCTTCGAACCCCTTGGTGACCTCCCACAGGTAGTTCATGTGCTACCCGTAACACTTCCTGTCTCTATGCTGCCGGCAACATAATCTGGTGCACCTCGGCACAATACTCCTCTGCACTAATCTGTCGTAGTCTCCATTTCCGTTTTAGGATTCTATATTTCTGATAATAATCCTCAGGAATATCTCTGCCTCACACATATATATATCTTTTATCATCTTGCCTGTCTGTTGCAAATGCTTTCGACTTTCAGGACTAAACACCTTTGTCTGAACCTCTGTTTGTTCATGTTTGCGCTGCACCATTACGTCAAACAGGATGTCGGCTAACTGAACCATAACTCCTTCATCGTTGTCTTTAGTTTGTGCTTCGTGCTGTGACTTCGTGCTGGGATCTGGTTACTGCAAAGTCTGGGAAAATACCAGTATATTTCTGTTTTAACTCCTCAGTTTTGTTTTATCTTCTTGGGGCTTCTCCACAACGAGAGGTATCACTCCCAACTTGGATCCTGCTAAATCATTCTTGAGAACAAACTGGATTCCTGGAACTCGTACTCTGTCAGTCACTCCCACGGTTACTTCCCCAGACTTGAGTAGGCTCTCAAACCTGATCTTATGGAGAGAAAAGCTAAATTTCTGTCCATCTATCCCACAAATTATGACACTCTCAGGTAACAGATCAGAAATACTGCAAATTTGCTCATCTCTTACTACCAGAAACTGGTTATATCCTGTATCTCTCCAAATTATAATTTATTCTCCTTCTCCTCCTGTTTCTTTCTGAGTAAATTTTCATCACAGAGGCGAATTCTTTATAGAGATCAGGTACTAAGTCCATACCCAGCCTGTACCTAGGCTGTGCACTTTCCTGCAGCTCTTCGGTTCTTGTTGATGTTTCCTTTAAGACTTTCACTAATGCCACTGGCTTACCTTCTTTTACCACATCTTTTCCCACAGTCCCTTTCTTAACGATCAGCACTATGAGCATACATACCCCTTCTTATGGCAGTGAAATCATCTTTTCCCAATGCCCTTCTGAAAATACGGGCACTGTAGTTTTCAATGTCCCACTCTATTACCTTTCACCGCGTTTATATACTCTGGGACATCTTCTTTAACCTGTGGTCAACTCTTATTCACTACTGTTTCTTTTACAATGTAGCATCTCCAAATCTCCCAAATGCAATCCTTCACAGGACGAAATTCTGGTTGGAAACTTGTCTTATGCTGCAACATGTATTCATCTGCTAATTCTACTGCCCTTCTCAATTGCTGAACTTTCTGTTTCTCTATATGAATTCTTATCATCTCTGGAAGTGAGTTTTTTCAATTCCTTCAGCAGAGAAATCTCCATTAGAGCCTCATAGGTCATATCTATGTTTGAAGCAAGCATCCATCTATCAAAAAGCCTATGTTTAATTATTTAAAACTCAATGTTAGTCTGACCTGCTTACTTCTTTATGGTTTTGTACTGCTGTCTATATGATTCTGGTACCAATTCGTGAGCATTTCAAATAGCTTGGTTGACGTCTTGAGAATCTCGTAACCCCTCATTTGACAGCGGAGAAAATACCTCACTCGCCCTGCCTACCATATTAGTCTGAACTAGCATTACCTATAAATCCTTGGGCCACTCCAAATGCCAAGCCAATTTTTCAAATGAGATAAAGAAGGGAGCAACATCTTTCTCATTAAAATGTTGCAGAGTTTTGACATGGTTGCATATAACAGTACCGTCTCTTTTAATCTCAATCTTTTTATTGTGACTTTGCTGACCAAATCGCAACTTCTCATGTTCAAATTCTCTCTCTTTTTGGTCAGCTAAGAACCTGCTCCTTCTCTTTTTCTCTCTGTCCGTTCTGTCTTGCTTTCTGTTCTTTTCTCTCTCTTTTTCTCTCCCTTTGTTTATCTTTAAACTTATTTTTCCTTAATTTTAATTTAAGATTTCTTTTCACACACTACTGCACTTTTCTGTGTTTCTGACACACCTTAATATGTGAGAAATTCCCGGACAATTTCAGCTTTACTTTTGTCCTTGATTAAATCCAAATTAAACTTCCTTGCTAATTCTTAAAGTTTGGCCTTTATCTTTCCTTCTAAGATTTCGTGGCAAATTTGAGAATCATCTTCAAACCCATCTTAACTTTTTAACAGCCAGTTATCTCACTTTTAATTTAAACAAACACACGTCATCGGAATTAAAGTAGTTGTCTCACTGGCGTTTTACTTAAAGATCTCAGACACGAACGTGCATATGTTTAAATATACTTTGTTTTCTTTTCATCCCCAAAATCTATTCAAATCTGCTCAAATATCAGACTGGATCTGTCTAAACCTGTTCATATTGTGGACGAAAGCCCCTAAGCTGGTACGACACAGGGTTAAACCCTCACTTGATTTAAACCAGCCACACAAATAAAATTCACCTCATGCCATAAACTGTTCAATTTCGAGTGGCAAAGATCCATTTACAGAGGTCACAATTTAAAGTAAAATTAGCAATTTTGTTATTAAGTACAACAGGGAATATTAAAGAAACAAATATTTAGAACTTCCTTCGGTTAAACGTATCTTTTACCTCCCACTCTACAATACTGTTGAGATAAAACAGCAAAAAAAGGGTTTACAAAAACTATCACGTTTCAAAACCAGTCTGCTTTGTCGATTCTCCTTTGTAAACTTTCCTCTGTAGAATTTTCTCTCGGTTGGCATTGATGTTCTGCTGTACAAACCTCTTATAGACGGTACCTTTCAGAAAGTCCTTCAGCTCACAGTCTATCTTTCTGGATTCCCTTGGCAGTTCAAAATCCCCAGTTTTACAACTCTAAACATCGGGCCATTTCATTGATTTTGATGTCATCATATATTTCAAACTCCATTTGATATCAGTGTGTTGGGTCAAATCTTAATCTGGCCGGATTTAATTTGCTTTTTGTTTTGTGGCAACTCAGCTATTGATTTCACAGTCAAATGTTGCATTTACCTTCTTTCAGAACACTTTGTGCCAGCTTCCAGCCTCTCTTAAATGTAACATATATCTCTACACCTTCATAACAATAACTTTTATCTGCCCTGCATAGCTTTCCATCAATTTGATCAATTTAGTAAAATCACATGGTAGTCTTTTCTGTTCCAAAAAGCCCCATTTTCTCTATTCCTTTACTTAAATCCATCTTTCCAATTATCATACCAATTACTTACAATGTTACTAGTATTCTTTGACAAATAATTCCATTGTGTGGGTGTGTGTGTGTGTGTGTGTGTGTGTATGTGCATATTTGTGTGTATGTGTATGTGATTGCATGTGTGTGTGTGTGTGTGTGTGTGGATGCATGTATGTGTGTATATGTGTGCTTGTGCGTGTGTTTTGTGAATAATTCTTTGTAATTGGACTGACATGAAAGAATGAGATGTTATCACATTCCCATGTGAAAGAGTAAACGTGCAAGGTTTCTAAGCTTTCTGATATCAAAAAAAATATAAAAAACCTCCTTTATTCATGGTTGGAAAAGTGAACAAATCATGTTCACAGACCGAATGGCAGTAATGTCATGAACCTTAACTGGGATCATTAAATGACCAAATATTTAGTTTTCTCTTGAGAGTTTAAATTCAGCTTTATTTTTAAATTGTGTGATGCATACATTTTTATCAATATTCAATCAACATTGGTGACAAAACCAGAGGTTTCTGGAAATGCTCAGTAGTTCTGTCAGTATCTCTTGTGAGAAAGCTGATTCAACATAACGTAGAGAATGGGTCTGGGTTGTTTGTGTTATGCCAACAGTGGTCAGCGATATGCCGCTTAGGTGCATTAGTCAGGGGTAAATGTAGAGTAACAGAGTCGGGGAATGGGTCAGAATGGGTTCCTCTGCAAAGGGTCAGCGTGGACGTGCTTTTTGAAACGGCCTGTTTCTCCACTGTAGGCATTTTATGATTCTATGATTTCTTCATACAAAGGCAGGTCGGTGCCAGGATCAAGAATGTCTCTGAGCATGCTAATGGCGTATTGAAGTGAGAAGGTAAACAGCCAGAGGTCGTGGTTCACATTAGCACCAATGACATCGGTAAGAAGAGGGCAAGGTTGAAAGGCCCTGATAAGAAACTTCAGGGAGTTAGGAGTGAGTTTAAAAGCAGGATCTCCTGGGTTGTGTTTTTGAGATTACTCCCCAGGCATCTGGAAGTGACTCAAGGAAGAGGAAGCTAGTCGAGTTGAGTATGTAGCCAAGAGCTAGTTTGGAAGGAGGGTTTCTGATTTTGGATGATTCCGATCGCGTTCAGTGTATGTGGGAACGGTACAAAAAGGAAAGTGTGCACTTTAACTGGAGCCGCCCCACCATCCTGGAAGGGAGGTGTGATCGTGCAGATTTAAGCTAATGATACAGGAGGATGGGAACCAAAGCAGCAGGTCAGAAACTGAGCAGAACGTAAAGGTTTGTCAAATAAACATGCAGAGCCATTTTAATGACCATGCTGAGGGAACTTATCACAACAACTTTAAAAATGTGAGTTGCAAGTTGGAGTAAATGATAGGCTCACTATTAACAGTGATCAATAAATAAGGATGGAGCGCCTGTGCACATTAGGATTAAAAGAGAAAGATAAATCTATAGAACTTTTGTTAAAACGTTTTCTAACTAAATGTGTGCAGTATTTGGGATAAAATGAATGAGCTGATAGCGCAAAAAAGTATAAATAGGTACGGCATGGTGGGCATGACTGAAACGTGGTTTCATGAAGGCCCGGACTGGGGTGTTAAATGTCCAAGGCTACTCAGTATTCAGACAAGAAGGAACATCAGGTGGAGTCTCTGTATTCGTTAAGGATTATGTCAAGGCTGAATTAAGAAATGATACTAGCACGTGGGACAAAACTGATGAATCAGTCTGGTTTGAAATAAAACAGACTGAAATAAATCTATTGGTAGGAGTATTTCCAGCCCACAAACTAACCCCCTCCCCTCCCCACGACAAATTACTTTCAAAGTAGGGAATAGCATGAACCAGGAAATAACGATGGCTTGAGACAAGAGCACAAGAGTGATTCTGGGAATGTGAGCATGCAAACTGACTGGAGTAATCAATTTGTCAAGGGGACCCTCAAAGAACGATTCGTCTATTACATGATGGATTATTTCTTTGATTAACATGTAGTGGAACCAACCTGAGAACGGCTTTGGTATTACGTAGTAAAGAAGGAGTGATAAATCATATTGTAGTACAGGATCATCTTAGAAAGAGTGACCACAACATGTTGGAGTTTCAGATTCAGACTGTCACACCGAAGACACAGTCACATAAGAGAGGTTTAGGGTTGGACAATGATACTTTTACTGGCCTGAGGAAGGGATTGGCCTGAGTGGACATGTCAGAAAGATTAAAGTGCAAGACATTTGAAGAATAGTGGCAACTACTTAGGAGATAGTCAAACCCCCTCAAATAAAATGTAAACCTGAGTGGAAGAGGAATTGTAAAAAGGTGAAAAGCAATCCATGTCTTAACAAGGAAGTCAACAATACCATGAAGGTTCTTGTCTGGTGGCATTATCGCTGACTGCTAATCCACATAATGTTCTGGAGACATGGGTTCAAATGCCGCCACAGCAGATGGTGGAATTTAAATCCAATAGGAACCTGGAATTAAGAGTCTATTGGTGGTAATGAATCCATTGCTCATTGTTGGGAACACACATATGATTCATTAATGTCCTTTAGGACCGGAAAACACCATCCTTACCTGGTTTGACCTACATGTAACTTCCAACCCATACAAATTTGGTTGACGCTTAACTGCCCTCTGGGCAATTAGAGACAGACAATGAGTTCTGTCTAACCAGCGACACGCTCATCCTTTAATGAATTAAAGAAAAATACTTTACTTGTCAGCAAACGACTACTAAAAACAAAATCAAAATGGCTTCGAGGGAAACAGAGTAGAAAACTTAAGAAATAATAAAGAACACCTCTCCGAGTTGAAAAAAAAGTAACAGAAATGTTGGACTTTGAGAGGATGAAATGGCGAGGTAATAATGGGAAACTCAGAAATGGCAGAGGTAAAACCAACACTTAACTGTTTTCACAGTGCAAGATAATTTATTCCCAAAATTTAAAACAGCAATGTATCATGATGGAAGTACGATGATGAGGAAGAAGATATTAAATACATTGATGGGATTATAGGAAGGTCAGACCCTCAGCCTGCAGTCTATCATATTAAAGGAGATAACAGCAGAAATAGTGGATGTGTTAGTTAGTATATTGAAAAAATCTTTGGATTCTGGAACGGTATGAAGGATTGGAAAAGTAATAACGTGCAGATAGGCAAAATTTCACAAACTATAGACCAGTGAGTTTAACCTCTGTAGTGGGGAAGTTTCTTCAGTCAACAATAAAGTAGGAAATAACTGAACACTTGGAAAAATAAAGATGGATTCGCCATGTCAGCACGGTTTCATGGTGGGCAGGTTGTGCCTGGCATACCTCCTGGAGTTCTTTGAGAATGTAATCCACAATCTGGATAATGGGGATGCAGCAAATGCTGTACATCTGAACGTCAGAAGGCATTTGATAAGGTGCTGCGAAAATGACTGATCTAGCAGGTTAGATCGGAGGGGTTAAGGATAAAGTATTGAATTGGATGGGGGATTTGCTGACTAACAGAAAGCAGAGCATTAGGATAAATGGTCTTTCTCTGGCGAACAAAAACTAGTGAGGATTCAGTTCTCAAACCACAATTGTTTGCAATCTGCCCAAATGACCTGGAAGGAGAGACAGAGTGTAGTAACTAAG
Source organism: Hemiscyllium ocellatum (assembly GCF_020745735.1). Taxonomy (NCBI): domain Eukaryota; kingdom Metazoa; phylum Chordata; class Chondrichthyes; order Orectolobiformes; family Hemiscylliidae; genus Hemiscyllium; species Hemiscyllium ocellatum. The sequence goes on along the minus strand of NW_026869134.1, from coordinate 293,218 downwards.
TTCACGAATGGTATTCACCTTGGTTTTCAAACAGGCTGAGATAACGAGCTAAAACGTTTACAGATGAATACTGATAGGCTTAGAAAATGAGGCAGATTGCTATATCTGGCAGACAGTGTTTAATGTGGAAAATTGCACAGTAGAATTTCCTACCACCACTCCTAACTTCTATTTTCTTGTTTGGTCCATCTACAATTCTTTGGATTTTATTCACCGTTGGTGGCTGGGGTAACAGGTGTCGAGGGATTTGGCTGAGGGAGATGCAGGTTGCTCTGTGTGTAGGGAACATGACATCAGTGTGCAGAAAATACTGCAGTCAGGCCTTGTTGATTACGACAGCAGGCCTGTCGTAGTTGGCCTATCCCTGATCTTCCCGCCTGATGTTTAATTGCCTGAAGTCAACGGCATCAAAATGTTGCAGTCAGGCAGACAGTCCATAATTAACATGCCCATTTTGTAATAAAGGTACAAATGACCATTTAGATCAGAAGTAAAGACTTGGAAATTCTTTTGAGATGTAATGCCTATTTGGTGCAACTGCAGGCTGGAACTTGGTGATGGGACAACAAAACACGTCAGCATTGTTGCAAAGTTATAGTTTCAATATTGAGTAAATATATTACATTATCAATTCTGTTCAAAAGTGTCCACAATCTATATGTTATGGAAAGTGTTTTGAATGTATTGTAGGAGAATACAAACATTGAAAAGGTTAAATAGGAAAATGTGAAGCGGACATAAGTCTTTAAAAAGGTTTAGGCATCTCAAGGGAACGGTCAAATATTGATTTGTGGATCATAGTTGGGAAAATATGTCTGTGTTTGAGCACAATGGCGAGTTGAATGGACAAATAGTGTATTATTTCAATGAATCGACTGTAAACCTGAGGCACAAGGAAGAGGGAACCTGGATCACAAAACAAAACCTCTGCTTCAACGTCACATTTTTCAGTAGGCAATATAAATCTTGAAATATTTTAAAACCAAATATATTTAGAAATAGGAAAGTTTTCCGACACTTTACAGATTAATGGTGAGGCTACTTTCACTTTAAAAGTGTGTCTCCTTCTTACTGAACCTTCGAGTAAGGGGAAGAGCTGCTCTCCTGTTCACCTGTCTCGACCCCACATGATGTTAAACACCTCCATCAAGAGCACCTCTCAGCTTTCTTTGCTTAAAAATGAAATCAAGTAAATCTGGCCTTTCTTCAGTTTGAATACAATCTTGTTTGTAACTTCAGAAAGGTATCACATTTACCAGGATTAAATTTCACCAGAGAGTGATCTGTCCACCTGAACAATCGGTTTATTCCCTCCTGTACAATCACGCGTTCCTCCTCACTGTGAACCACCAGCTCATCTTTGCATCATCCACAACATTATTTATCAGTTTCCCCAAACTCCATCCCTCCCATTCTCATCATCATCGTTTATGAAGTTCACAACTAAGCCTTGATTTTATCCAGTTCTTCAGATGTTGTTCACAGAGAAACTTTGAGAATTCCATTCGCGTGCTTTGCTATTTTGTGAATTTGCAGCATGATGCAGTTGGGTTTTATTTTCCGAGGGAGCCACAATTTTTATTTTGTACTTGGAGCTGAAATCTCCTTTTATACTCTGCGCCTCTGTATGTTTTATTAATTTAGCTTGTACGCAATTATTATTGAATTAGGTTTTGGTGGATTTCACATAACATTTGTGTTCTACGTGGTCCTGGATAATTTTCATTGTGTCATTCCCTGCAATAGGCAGAGCTGAAGAAACTTTCCGTCTATGACCGGCACGAATTCATAATTTTGTTTGAAAGAGCTGTAGTGATGCGATTCAAACAAATTCTACATATAGACGCAGAGCAGGAGTTCAAATCATATCGGCAAGTTCATCTTGAGTTAGAAACACTGTATTAAAACATATGCCCAATTTTCTTCAGATTTTAAAAACAGTTTCAAAAAATGTTCTTACAGCAGCATGGATCTTAGAGCTGCTCCTGGGATTGCAGGCAATTAAATATTTACTGTAGTCCTTTTTTCAGTTGATATTATAGTTTATTAATTTAACATTTTTTTCTATTTTGTTTTATTTGTATTCAAAATCAATCAAAAAAGCAAAACAAACTCACGATTTTCTTTCAAACGAATATTTTTCAAAATAACTTTTTAAGCCTGGTTTACAAAAAAAAAGGAAATAGTCAATTTATGTTTGAAATGGTTTCTTTTATTACACGGTGAACGCTTTCTTTGTTTTGTAAAATTAATCAGTTTCTTTTTTAAAAAAATAAGGAGTTATACCTTCCTTCCGAAAAGTCCTACACATTTTCAGATCCGGAGGAGACTACTTTCTTCTCGGAGGTTATTGAAGTGGAATATTTTTATTCAATCAATTAGATAAATGGTTGATTTTGTATATGTTTTCGATGTTTGATAAGCATATGCATATATTTTTCAATTTTAACATTACTCTCTGTAGGTAATGAAAGTTAACATAAGGTATCACAAAAAAGTCCTGCTTTCGGCATAATATCATTAAGGTCACATCTCAGGGACAGAGAGGATGGCTGGATGATTTTTTAAAAAAATGTTATCGAGTAAATCAGTCATATAGATGTGTGGAAAGATAAGAAAGTAGTTCAAAATTCTCCGGTGGCTATTCCTTTGTCAAAATGCTTTTCATTTTGTAGTCTTTCTGAGAAAAATGGAAGAGCAATGAATTATTGGACAGTTGTAATTATTTTTATGTTTAGCAGCGTTTGAGAAGATTTTGTAGAATTGTTGTATCAGTGGGCATTTCTATCGGGGCATCAACAGGAGATTCTGGGGCAGTGACCGTTTATTAGGAGGGTTTGTTGCTTTCCCTGTGCTAGGATTACGAATGTTTCGAAACATTTCAAGCACGTTGTTAAAGGTGAGATTGAGTAGCCAAACATTATTGTAGATACTGGCAGGCATGAGAGTTTTTAGGGAAAGATTAAAGCTGTCCAGAACGAACTTATTAGGTGAGGCAGAATATTTAAAAAGAAATCTTTAAAGCAATACTTCCTGATTTACTCCCAATGCCAAATTCAGGTGGGAAGGAACAAAGGGTTAAAGGAGAGCAACTGTGTTGTTGAGGGATTTGGATTTTTTGAGAAATTGGAATCTATTTTAGAATAGAAATGACATGTTCAGAATGGATTGGTCTCACCTAAACTGTAAAGCAACGAACGTCTTCGCAGGGAGATTTGCTCATTCTACGTGCGGAGACATTATATTGATAAAGACGGCGAGGGGGATATTCCAAATAGCTGTACAAATGGTAGGATGGTTAGAGAAGTTTATGAATATGAGAAGAGCACGTCAATTAGTAAAGAAAAACGAGAGAGTCAAGAGTATATAAGTAATTCTGAACCACAAAATTGCATTTATTTCAATGTAAGGAAGGGTTGGATGGGAAAGAATTTGTCAAATATGTTCACGAAAACATACTTCATCAATATGCGAATGATTGTAACAGAGAAGGAGCAAAACCATGCTTTCTTTTATGGAAGAGGCAGGGCAAGTGACTGAAGTAAATGAGGGAATACTTCGGGTATTGCAATCATGACTCTGTTTCATAATGGTTATGGAAAAGAAGAAGGCTTTAATGATATTTTTATTTAATTGGAGTACCATAAATGTTAACGGCATAGATCAAGGATTTATCAAGTTTGATTGGAGTAGACTGTTAGCAGATAAAATGATGTATGACAAGTGGGAGGCGTTCAACAATCTGACGATGGGAGTTGAGAGGCACTGTGTTCCTGTTAGAGTAAAGGGTAATGCTTGAAACGTTAAGGAGCAATGGTCAAGTACAGTTATTGAACTTTTATTCAAGAATCAAAGAAAGCCTTACTTTAGATATAGACAACTTAATTCAATTTAATCTCATAGTCAATATAAAGCGTGTATGTTATTATTTCGAGGTAAATCAGGAAAGCAAGAAGGAGATATGAGATAACATGGGCAGGTAAGGTTAAGGGCAATCCAAAGACATTGTGCAACTACATTAACAGCAAAAGGGTAAGGCCTCTCAAAGATCATGAAGGATATCGATGTTTTGAACCCAGGAAATGGGGATTAAAATCATCCCATTCCTAGTGCATCAAACAACAGCAAACACACACAATTGCTTGCCCCTCACATTCATCCAGCTTGAACTCTATCTGCTATTTGTCAGTCTATTGACCCCTTTCATCAAGATCCTTTTGTATTCTTAGAAACCCTCCTTCACTGTCGACTATGCCACCAGTTTTGCTGTCATCCACAAACTTGTGAACCATGCCTTCGATATTCTCACGCAAATCATTTACATAAATGGCAATGAAAACCTAGAACCAACCTCTGTGGAACACTGCTGGGCACAAGCATCCAGTCCAAAAGGCAACTGCCCACCATTACTCTCTGTCACCTGCCATTGCAACAATTGAAAGTGCTGGAGAGAAACCCAGCAGTTCAGGCAGTATCGGAGCAGAGAAAAATGGAATTAACTCTTTTTGAGTACTACACAACTTGTTCAGAACAGATTCGTCTATGACTTGATACGTTAACTGTTTCTCTACCCAGATCCTGCGTCATCTGTTGCATTTCTCCATCATTTTGCACTTGTATTTCAGATTTCCACTATCTCTAATATTTTGCTTTTTCGTGATTGATCTGGATGTTGACCCCGGTTATATTTGGACAATATGCTCCATTCCTGTTCCCATCACTTGTGCCAGTGACACATGTATTACACTGGAGTCTGTTTCTTCTTTAAGTTCTGAAAATAAATGCGCAGATCTCACCAATGTGATTTTGATGCAAAGGGCCTTTTAGAGACAGCTACACTTGATGGACAAATAGGAATAAAATACTAATTATGACATTGCCTGCTCGTTTTATGTCTAATCTAGTCTCCTCAGTCTCTGAACATTTTCAATACATTTCACTGAATAATTTATGCAAAGATATTTGCCATGCAGCCCATTATCTCTGTACCAGCTCGGTATGAGATGGATCATCATTGTTACTCTGCTGTAACTCACAGTACCCCAACACATTTTGTTATCTGTGTCTGTTTTTATTTCTGAATATCCCGTGCAGATATAAACAAGATTAACAGCCTATATAACCTGTGATTAAGCAGTTCTTAATATATGATATAATTCTGCACATCACATTTAAAATTGTCATGTTTTATTCACATTGTTGTTCAGCATTCCATGTAACAACGTTCATCTGTTATCTTGCTCTGTAAAGAGACCGCCTGTGTGACAACTCACCCAATATAAAACTGAATCTTCAATATCCAAAGATGGCTTCAGTTTTCAAAACCTCCAAAAGTAATAGTTTGTACTCTACAATGCACACATACATTCGTTTACTCTAAACATGCAAACATGCACAAGTACATCCAGATTCAGTGTGTGGTACTTCCATCATTGAGTGCCTCAATTTGTCACTCAAGTCTCAACAATGCATTGGCAATCATGTGTTCAAGACCTGCCACGTGCACAATTTTCAAATTGAATGGCTATAGCAACAGGCATCAGCTGAACAGTCTTGCAGTTTTGTCCGCAAATTTCTCAAAAAGACTTAATTGAGTTATGATCAGTGTAAATGGTTGTCTCCGATGCGTTGCTGGTAATATAAACTCTGAAATGTTGTCGTAACAAAACAAAGCTCACAGTCTCTTTCTCAACTGTTAAATATTTCTACTATGAACATTCAACTTCTTGGAGAAATATCCAATAGGTCTCTCCGTCTTCTCGTCATCTTCCTGCAAGAGCCCAACACCGAAATGCACATCATTCGCATTTAAATCCACCTTGAATGGCTTTACATAATCAGGTGTGTCTGATCGTGGGTAGTAGTTAACACATATTTCAAATTCCGGCAAATGCCTTCTGACAGTTCTGTGTCCAATGAAACCTTTTGCCTTTCTTTAACAATTCAGTGAGTGGAGCAGTCACACTGCGAAAATAGGTACAGACATTCGATAAAATCCATTTAGTCCCAGGAACTGCTCTGTTTGTCAACAATATGGGAAATTCCCCAATTACCTTCACTTTTAAAGCTCATGGCATCATTTGTCTATGTCCAATAGCATGACCAAGGAAGGTGGCTTTTGCGTTGGCAAATGAACTTGTCGCTCAGTTTACCACCAAGCCTGCCTTCCGAAGTTGATCGAACAAGTCCGATAGATGCTGTTAGTGCTCCTTCCATGAGTCACTAAATATCAAAATGTCGTCAATGTACACCACAGGTTGGATAATCTGGCAACCTGTTTAACGTCACCTTTCTATCTCTCCCTGCAAATTTGGATGATATTCAGTCGAAATGAATTGCTTTATTCCTAAGACATCATAGTGAATAAATTAGATGTGAAGTTTGAACCTTGATCTCACTCTATCTCTATTGGTAGTCTGTGTCTTTTTTTTAAAGAAAGAGTAATTCCTTTTCAATTCTTTTAGCTGTGATATTGCAGCTTTGAATGGCCTGTGGAAATCTAGTCGATGCATCCAGTATTGTTAACAAATACTGGTGCCCAACATTTTGTTTGATGTCAGAGATGTAGCCAATCAATTAAGACTCTTGTAAAAAGTTCTTCAAATGCAGGAATAGTTAAGAAAGGTGCAGGTTTTATTATCACTTGTGTTTTTTCCCATTCCCTGACATGTGTGACACAACTGACAAAATTCAACTACATCATGTTGCAGTCCAGGCCATTAAAAATGTCTGTGTTTCAGCCTGTGTTTTCCTCACTCCTAAATGACTTCTATGTGGTAGCTCATGCACCATTCACATCACCTCTTTTCTGTATCCCGTTGGCAGTACGATTTGATGAACTTCTGCCCAATTATCATCTCCTTGAGTATGTGATAGTCTCCGTTTCCTCATTTGGATGTCATTTTAGTGTAATAACACTCAGGGATACATTCAAAATTCCTAACATATGTGCTTTTTGATAAAACTGCTTTACCATTTTATCTTTCTGCTGTAACTCAATTAGTTTAAATGAACTAAAATATTTACATGATGCCTGTTTGCTCATTTTTTTCCCACAACTATCTGATGGAACAAAGTCTCTGTAAATGTCACTTCCGCTTCCTCATCTTTACATTTTTGATATCTCCTGTTTCAACTGGTGACATTTGGGTTTCCTTACCCACACTCAGGACACTTCCAGGATAAGCCTCCTGCATTGCTTCAGTTGCCTGTCTCCAGGCAGAGCAGGCAGCACTCCTACCGGTGAATCAGCTGTATATTTTGCAAGGATAGATTGTATTTCTGGAGTTGAGAGTTTGTCCAATACTCATACCACAATTTCTCCACACGTTTCTGGACACTCTGTCCACACTTTACATCATTATGCGCTTTTTGTCTTAAGGTGAATTCCCTTTCTGGAAATAGTCCTTCTGGAGTATATATCTCCTGATCGGGGAACAGAGTCGGGGAATGGGTCAGAATGGGTTCCTCTGCAAAGGGTCAGCGTGGACGTGCTTTTTGAAACGGCCTGTTTCTCCACTGTAGGCATTTTATGATTCTATGATTTCTTCATACAAAGGCAGGTCGGTGCCAGGATCAAGAATGTCTCTGAGCATGCTAAGGGCGTATTGAAGTGAGAAGGTAAACAGCCAGAGGTCGTGGTTCACATTAGCACCAATGACATCGGTAAGAAGAGGGCAAGGTTGAAAGGCCCTGATAAGAAACTTCAGGGAGTTAGGAGTGAGTTTAAAAGCAGGATCTCCTGGGTTGTGTTTTTGAGATTACTCCCCAGGCATCTGGAAGTGACTCAAGGAAGAGGAAGCTAGTCGAGTTGAATATGTAGCCAAGAGCTAGTTTGGAAGGAGGGTTTCTGATTTTGGATGATTCCGATCGCGTTCAGTGTATGTGGGAACGGTACAAAAAGGAAAGTGTGCACTTTAACTGGAGCCGCCCCACCATCCTGGAAGGGAGGTGTGATCGTGCAGATTTAAGCTAATGATACAGGAGGATGGGAACCAAAGCAGCAGGTCAGAAACTGAGCAGAACGTAAAGGTTTGTCAAATAAACATGCAGAGCCATTTTAATGACCATGCTGAGGGAACTTATCACAACAACTTTAAAAATGTGAGTTGCAAGTTGGAGTAAATGATAGGCTCACTATTAACAGTGATCAATAAATAAGGATGGAGCGCCTGTGCACATTAGGATTAAAAGAGAAAGATAAATCTATAGAACTTTTGTTAAAACGTTTTCTAACTAAATGTGTGCAGTATTTGGGATAAAATGAATGAGCTGATAGCGCAAAAAAGTATAAATAGGTACGGCATGGTGGGCATGACTGAAACGTGGTTTCATGAAGACCCGGACTGGGGTGTTAAATGTCCAAGGCTACTCAGTATTCAGACAAGAAGGAACATCAGGTGGAGTCTCTGTATTCGTTAAGGATTATGTCAAGGCTGAATTAAGAAATGATACTAGCACGTGGGACAAAACTGATGAATCAGTCTGGTTTGAAATAAAACAGACTGAAATAAATCTATTGGTAGGAGTATTTCCAGCCCACAAACTAACCCCCTCCCCTCCCCACGACAAATTACTTTCAAAGTAGGGAATAGCATGAACCAGGAAATAACGATGGCTTGAGACAAGAGCACAAGAGTGATTCTGGGAATGTGAGCATGCAAACTGACTGGAGTAATCAATTTGTCAAGGGGACCCTCAAAGAACGATTCGTCTATTACATGATGGATTATTTCTTTGATTAACATGTAGTGGAACCAACCTGAGAACGGCTTTGGTATTACGTAGTAAAGAAGGAGTGATAAATCATATTGTAGTACAGGATCATCTTAGAAAGAGTGACCACAACATGTTGGAGTTTCAGATTCAGACTGTCACACCGAAGACACAGTCACATAAGAGAGGTTTAGGGTTGGACAATGATACTTTTACTGGCCTGAGGAAGGGATTGGCCTGAGTGGACATGTCAGAAAGATTAAAGTGCAAGACATTTGAAGAATAGTGGCAACTACTTAGGAGATAGTCAAACCCCCTCAAATAAAATGTAAACCTGAGTGGAAGAGGAATTGTAAAAAGGTGAAAAGCAATCCATGTCTTAACAAGGAAGTCAACAATACCATGAAGGTTCTTGTCTGGTGGCATTATCGCTGACTGCTAATCCACATAATGTTCTGGAGACATGGGTTCAAATGCCGCCACAGCAGATGGTGGAATTTAAATCCAATAGGAACCTGGAATTAAGAGTCTATTGGTGGTAATGAATCCATTGCTCATTGTTGGGAACACACATATGATTCATTAATGTCCTTTAGGACCGGAAAACACCATCCTTACCTGGTTTGACCTACATGTAACTTCCAACCCATACAAATTTGGTTGACGCTTAACTGCCCTCTGGGCAATTAGAGACAGACAATGAGTTCTGTCTAACCAGCGACACGCTCATCCTTTAATGAATTAAAGAAAAATACTTTACTTGTCAGCAAACGACTACTAAAAACAAAATCAAAATGGCTTCGAGGGAAACAGAGTAGAAAACTTAAGAAATAATAAAGAACACCTCTCCGAGTTGAAAAAAAAGTAACAGAAATGTTGGACTTTGAGAGGATGAAATGGCGAGGTAATAATGGGAAACTCAGAAATGGCAGAGGTAAAACCAACACTTAACTGTTTTCACAGTGCAAGATAATTTATTCCCAAAATTTAAAACAGCAATGTATCATGATGGAAGTACGATGATGAGGAAGAAGATATTAAATACATTGATGGGATTATAGGAAGGTCAGACCCTCAGCCTGCAGTCTATCATATTAAAGGAGATAACAGCAGAAATAGTGGATGTGTTAGTTAGTATATTGAAAAAATCTTTGGATTCTGGAACGGTATGAAGGATTGGAAAAGTAATAACGTGCAGATAGGCAAAATTTCACAAACTATAGACCAGTGAGTTTAACCTCTGTAGTGGGGAAGTTTCTTCAGTCAACAATAAAGTAGGAAATAACTGAACACTTGGAAAAATAAAGATGGATTCGCCATGTCAGCACGGTTTCATGGTGGGCAGGTTGTGCCTGGCATACCTCCTGGAGTTCTTTGAGAATGTAATCCACAATCTGGATAATGGGGATGCAGCAAATGCTGTACATCTGAACGTCAGAAGGCATTTGATAAGGTGCTGCGAAAATGACTGATCTAGCAGGTTAGATCGGAGGGGTTAAGGATAAAGTATTGAATTGGATGGGGGATTTGCTGACTAACAGAAAGCAGAGCATTAGGATAAATGGTCTTTCTCTGGCGAACAAAAACTAGTGAGGATTCAGTTCTCAAACCACAATTGTTTGCAATCTGCCCAAATGACCTGGAAGGAGAGACAGAGTGTAGTAACTAAGTTCACGAATGGTATTCACCTTGGTTTTCAAACAGGCTGAGATAACGAGCTAAAACGTTTACAGATGAATACTGATAGGCTTAGAAAATGAGGCAGATTGCTATATCTGGCAGACAGTGTTTAATGTGGAAAATTGCACAGTAGAATTTCCTACCACCACTCCTAACTTCTATTTTCTTGTTTGGTCCATCTACAATTCTTTGGATTTTATTCACCGTTGGTGGCTGGGGTAACAGGTGTCGAGGGATTTGGCTGAGGGAGATGCAGGTTGCTCTGTGTGTAGGGAACATGACATCAGTGTGCAGAAAATACTGCAGTCAGGCCTTGTTGATTACGACAGCAGGCCTGTCGTAGTTGGCCTATCCCTGATCTTCCCGCCTGATGTTTAATTGCCTGAAGTCAACGGCATCAAAATGTTGCAGTCAGGCAGACAGTCCATAATTAACATGCCCATTTTGTAATAAAGGTACAAATGACCATTTAGATCAGAAGTAAAGACTTGGAAATTCTTTTGAGATGTAATGCCTATTTGGTGCAACTGCAGGCTGGAACTTGGTGATGGGACAACAAAACACGTCAGCATTGTTGCAAAGTTATAGTTTCAATATTGAGTAAATATATTACATTATCAATTCTGTTCAAAAGTGTCCACAATCTATATGTTATGGAAAGTGTTTTGAATGTATTGTAGGAGAATACAAACATTGAAAAGGTTAAATAGGAAAATGTGAAGCGGACATAAGTCTTTAAAAAGGTTTAGGCATCTCAAGGGAACGGTCAAATATTGATTTGTGGATCATAGTTGGGAAAATATGTCTGTGTTTGAGCACAATGGCGAGTTGAATGGACAAATAGTGTATTATTTCAATGAATCGACTGTAAACCTGAGGCACAAGGAAGAGGGAACCTGGATCACAAAACAAAACCTCTGCTTCAACGTCACATTTTTCAGTAGGCAATATAAATCTTGAAATATTTTAAAACCAAATATATTTAGAAATAGGAAAGTTTTCCGACACTTTACAGATTAATGGTGAGGCTACTTTCACTTTAAAAGTGTGTCTCCTTCTTACTGAACCTTCGAGTAAGGGGAAGAGCTGCTCTCCTGTTCACCTGTCTCGACCCCACATGATGTTAAACACCTCCATCAAGAGCACCTCTCAGCTTTCTTTGCTTAAAAATGAAATCAAGTAAATCTGGCCTTTCTTCAGTTTGAATACAATCTTGTTTGTAACTTCAGAAAGGTATCACATTTACCAGGATTAAATTTCACCAGAGAGTGATCTGTCCACCTGAACAATCGGTTTATTCCCTCCTGTACAATCACGCGTTCCTCCTCACTGTGAACCACCAGCTCATCTTTGCATCATCCACAACATTATTTATCAGTTTCCCCAAACTCCATCCCTCCCATTCTCATCATCATCGTTTATGAAGTTCACAACTAAGCCTTGATTTTATCCAGTTCTTCAGATGTTGTTCACAGAGAAACTTTGAGAATTCCATTCGCGTGCTTTGCTATTTTGTGAATTTGCAGCATGATGCAGTTGGGTTTTATTTTCCGAGGGAGCCACAATTTTTATTTTGTACTTGGAGCTGAAATCTCCTTTTATACTCTGCGCCTCTGTATGTTTTATTAATTTAGCTTGTACGCAATTATTATTGAATTAGGTTTTGGTGGATTTCACATAACATTTGTGTTCTACGTGGTCCTGGATAATTTTCATTGTGTCATTCCCTGCAATAGGCAGAGCTGAAGAAACTTTCCGTCTATGACCGGCACGAATTCATAATTTTGTTTGAAAGAGCTGTAGTGATGCGATTCAAACAAATTCTACATATAGACGCAGAGCAGGAGTTCAAATCATATCGGCAAGTTCATCTTGAGTTAGAAACACTGTATTAAAACATATGCCCAATTTTCTTCAGATTTTAAAAACAGTTTCAAAAAATGTTCTTACAGCAGCATGGATCTTAGAGCTGCTCCTGGGATTGCAGGCAATTAAATATTTACTGTAGTCCTTTTTTCAGTTGATATTATAGTTTATTAATTTAACATTTTTTTCTATTTTGTTTTATTTGTATTCAAAATCAATCAAAAAAGCAAAACAAACTCACGATTTTCTTTCAAACGAATATTTTTCAAAATAACTTTTTAAGCCTGGTTTACAAAAAAAAAGGAAATAGTCAATTTATGTTTGAAATGGTTTCTTTTATTACACGGTGAACGCTTTCTTTGTTTTGTAAAATTAATCAGTTTCTTTTTTAAAAAAATAAGGAGTTATACCTTCCTTCCGAAAAGTCCTACACATTTTCAGATCCGGAGGAGACTACTTTCTTCTCGGAGGTTATTGAAGTGGAATATTTTTATTCAATCAATTAGATAAATGGTTGATTTTGTATATGTTTTCGATGTTTGATAAGCATATGCATATATTTTTCAATTTTAACATTACTCTCTGTAGGTAATGAAAGTTAACATAAGGTATCACAAAAAAGTCCTGCTTTCGGCATAATATCATTAAGGTCACATCTCAGGGACAGAGAGGATGGCTGGATGATTTTTTAAAAAAATGTTATCGAGTAAATCAGTCATATAGATGTGTGGAAAGATAAGAAAGTAGTTCAAAATTCTCCGGTGGCTATTCCTTTGTCAAAATGCTTTTCATTTTGTAGTCTTTCTGAGAAAAATGGAAGAGCAATGAATTATTGGACAGTTGTAATTATTTTTATGTTTAGCAGCGTTTGAGAAGATTTTGTAGAATTGTTGTATCAGTGGGCATTTCTATCGGGGCATCAACAGGAGATTCTGGGGCAGTGACCGTTTATTAGGAGGGTTTGTTGCTTTCCCTGTGCTAGGATTACGAATGTTTCGAAACATTTCAAGCACGTTGTTAAAGGTGAGATTGAGTAGCCAAACATTATTGTAGATACTGGCAGGCATGAGAGTTTTTAGGGAAAGATTAAAGCTGTCCAGAACGAACTTATTAGGTGAGGCAGAATATTTAAAAAGAAATCTTTAAAGCAATACTTCCTGATTTACTCCCAATGCCAAATTCAGGTGGGAAGGAACAAAGGGTTAAAGGAGAGCAACTGTGTTGTTGAGGGATTTGGATTTTTTGAGAAATTGGAATCTATTTTAGAATAGAAATGACATGTTCAGAATGGATTGGTCTCACCTAAACTGTAAAGCAACGAACGTCTTCGCAGGGAGATTTGCTCATTCTACGTGCGGAGACATTATATTGATAAAGACGGCGAGGGGGATATTCCAAATAGCTGTACAAATGGTAGGATGGTTAGAGAAGTTTATGAATATGAGAAGAGCACGTCAATTAGTAAAGAAAAACGAGAGAGTCAAGAGTATATAAGTAATTCTGAACCACAAAATTGCATTTATTTCAATGTAAGGAAGGGTTGGATGGGAAAGAATTTGTCAAATATGTTCACGAAAACATACTTCATCAATATGCGAATGATTGTAACAGAGAAGGAGCAAAACCATGCTTTCTTTTATGGAAGAGGCAGGGCAAGTGACTGAAGTAAATGAGGGAATACTTCGGGTATTGCAATCATGACTCTGTTTCATAATGGTTATGGAAAAGAAGAAGGCTTTAATGATATTTTTATTTAATTGGAGTACCATAAATGTTAACGGCATAGATCAAGGATTTATCAAGTTTGATTGGAGTAGACTGTTAGCAGATAAAATGATGTATGACAAGTGGGAGGCGTTCAACAATCTGACGATGGGAGTTGAGAGGCACTGTGTTCCTGTTAGAGTAAAGGGTAATGCTTGAAACGTTAAGGAGCAATGGTCAAGTACAGTTATTGAACTTTTATTCAAGAATCAAAGAAAGCCTTACTTTAGATATAGACAACTTAATTCAATTTAATCTCATAGTCAATATAAAGCGTGTATGTTATTATTTCGAGGTAAATCAGGAAAGCAAGAAGGAGATATGAGATAACATGGGCAGGTAAGGTTAAGGGCAATCCAAAGACATTGTGCAACTACATTAACAGCAAAAGGGTAAGGCCTCTCAAAGATCATGAAGGATATCGATGTTTTGAACCCAGGAAATGGGGATTAAAATCATCCCATTCCTAGTGCATCAAACAACAGCAAACACACACAATTGCTTGCCCCTCACATTCATCCAGCTTGAACTCTATCTGCTATTTGTCAGTCTATTGACCCCTTTCATCAAGATCCTTTTGTATTCTTAGAAACCCTCCTTCACTGTCGACTATGCCACCAGTTTTGCTGTCATCCACAAACTTGTGAACCATGCCTTCGATATTCTCACGCAAATCATTTACATAAATGGCAATGAAAACCTAGAACCAACCTCTGTGGAACACTGCTGGGCACAAGCATCCAGTCCAAAAGGCAACTGCCCACCATTACTCTCTGTCACCTGCCATTGCAACAATTGAAAGTGCTGGAGAGAAACCCAGCAGTTCAGGCAGTATCGGAGCAGAGAAAAATGGAATTAACTCTTTTTGAGTACTACACAACTTGTTCAGAACAGATTCGTCTATGACTTGATACGTTAACTGTTTCTCTACCCAGATCCTGCGTCATCTGTTGCATTTCTCCATCATTTTGCACTTGTATTTCAGATTTCCACTATCTCTAATATTTTGCTTTTTCGTGATTGATCTGGATGTTGACCCCGGTTATATTTGGACAATATGCTCCATTCCTGTTCCCATCACTTGTGCCAGTGACACATGTATTACACTGGAGTCTGTTTCTTCTTTAAGTTCTGAAAATAAATGCGCAGATCTCACCAATGTGATTTTGATGCAAAGGGCCTTTTAGAGACAGCTACACTTGATGGACAAATAGGAATAAAATACTAATTATGACATTGCCTGCTCGTTTTATGTCTAATCTAGTCTCCTCAGTCTCTGAACATTTTCAATACATTTCACTGAATAATTTATGCAAAGATATTTGCCATGCAGCCCATTATCTCTGTACCAGCTCGGTATGAGATGGATCATCATTGTTACTCTGCTGTAACTCACAGTACCCCAACACATTTTGTTATCTGTGTCTGTTTTTATTTCTGAATATCCCGTGCAGATATAAACAAGATTAACAGCCTATATAACCTGTGATTAAGCAGTTCTTAATATATGATATAATTCTGCACATCACATTTAAAATTGTCATGTTTTATTCACATTGTTGTTCAGCATTCCATGTAACAACGTTCATCTGTTATCTTGCTCTGTAAAGAGACCGCCTGTGTGACAACTCACCCAATATAAAACTGAATCTTCAATATCCAAAGATGGCTTCAGTTTTCAAAACCTCCAAAAGTAATAGTTTGTACTCTACAATGCACACATACATTCGTTTACTCTAAACATGCAAACATGCACAAGTACATCCAGATTCAGTGTGTGGTACTTCCATCATTGAGTGCCTCAATTTGTCACTCAAGTCTCAACAATGCATTGGCAATCATGTGTTCAAGACCTGCCACGTGCACAATTTTCAAATTGAATGGCTATAGCAACAGGCATCAGCTGAACAGTCTTGCAGTTTTGTCCGCAAATTTCTCAAAAAGACTTAATTGAGTTATGATCAGTGTAAATGGTTGTCTCCGATGCGTTGCTGGTAATATAAACTCTGAAATGTTGTCGTAACAAAACAAAGCTCACAGTCTCTTTCTCAACTGTTAAATATTTCTACTATGAACATTCAACTTCTTGGAGAAATATCCAATAGGTCTCTCCGTCTTCTCGTCATCTTCCTGCAAGAGCCCAACACCGAAATGCACATCATTCGCATTTAAATCCACCTTGAATGGCTTTACATAATCAGGTGTGTCTGATCGTGGGTAGTAGTTAACACATATTTCAAATTCCGGCAAATGCCTTCTGACAGTTCTGTGTCCAATGAAACCTTTTGCCTTTCTTTAACAATTCAGTGAGTGGAGCAGTCACACTGCGAAAATAGGTACAGACATTCGATAAAATCCATTTAGTCCCAGGAACTGCTCTGTTTGTCAACAATATGGGAAATTCCCCAATTACCTTCACTTTTAAAGCTCATGGCATCATTTGTCTATGTCCAATAGCATGACCAAGGAAGGTGGCTTTTGCGTTGGCAAATGAACTTGTCGCTCAGTTTACCACCAAGCCTGCCTTCCGAAGTTGATCGAACAAGTCCGATAGATGCTGTTAGTGCTCCTTCCATGAGTCACTAAATATCAAAATGTCGTCAATGTACACCACAGGTTGGATAATCTGGCAACCTGTTTAACGTCACCTTTCTATCTCTCCCTGCAAATTTGGATGATATTCAGTCGAAATGAATTGCTTTATTCCTAAGACATCATAGTGAATAAATTAGATGTGAAGTTTGAACCTTGATCTCACTCTATCTCTATTGGTAGTCTGTGTCTTTTTTTTAAAGAAAGAGTAATTCCTTTTCAATTCTTTTAGCTGTGATATTGCAGCTTTGAATGGCCTGTGGAAATCTAGTCGATGCATCCAGTATTGTTAACAAATACTGGTGCCCAACATTTTGTTTGATGTCAGAGATGTAGCCAATCAATTAAGACTCTTGTAAAAAGTTCTTCAAATGCAGGAATAGTTAAGAAAGGTGCAGGTTTTATTATCACTTGTGTTTTTTCCCATTCCCTGACATGTGTGACACAACTGACAAAATTCAACTACATCATGTTGCAGTCCAGGCCATTAAAAATGTCTGTGTTTCAGCCTGTGTTTTCCTCACTCCTAAATGACTTCTATGTGGTAGCTCATGCACCATTCACATCACCTCTTTTCTGTATCCCGTTGGCAGTACGATTTGATGAACTTCTGCCCAATTATCATCTCCTTGAGTATGTGATAGTCTCCGTTTCCTCATTTGGATGTCATTTTAGTGTAATAACACTCAGGGATACATTCAAAATTCCTAACATATGTGCTTTTTGATAAAACTGCTTTACCATTTTATCTTTCTGCTGTAACTCAATTAGTTTAAATGAACTAAAATATTTACATGATGCCTGTTTGCTCATTTTTTTCCCACAACTATCTGATGGAACAAAGTCTCTGTAAATGTCACTTCCGCTTCCTCATCTTTACATTTTTGATATCTCCTGTTTCAACTGGTGACATTTGGGTTTCCTTACCCACACTCAGGACACTTCCAGGATAAGCCTCCTGCATTGCTTCAGTTGCCTGTCTCCAGGCAGAGCAGGCAGCACTCCTACCGGTGAATCAGCTGTATATTTTGCAAGGATAGATTGTATTTCTGGAGTTGAGAGTTTGTCCAATACTCATACCACAATTTCTCCACACGTTTCTGGACACTCTGTCCACACTTTACATCATTATGCGCTTTTTGTCTTAAGGTGAATTCCCTTTCTGGAAATAGTCCTTCTGGAGTATATATCTCCTGATCGGGGAACAGAGTCGGGGAATGGGTCAGAATGGGTTCCTCTGCAAAGGGTCAGCGTGGACGTGCTTTTTGAAACGGCCTGTTTCTCCACTGTAGGCATTTTATGATTCTATGATTTCTTCATACAAAGGCAGGTCGGTGCCAGGATCAAGAATGTCTCTGAGCATGCTAAGGGCGTATTGAAGTGAGAAGGTAAACAGCCAGAGGTCGTGGTTCACATTAGCACCAATGACATCGGTAAGAAGAGGGCAAGGTTGAAAGGCCCTGATAAGAAACTTCAGGGAGTTAGGAGTGAGTTTAAAAGCAGGATCTCCTGGGTTGTGTTTTTGAGATTACTCCCCAGGCATCTGGAAGTGACTCAAGGAAGAGGAAGCTAGTCGAGTTGAATATGTAGCCAAGAGCTAGTTTGGAAGGAGGGTTTCTGATTTTGGATGATTCCGATCGCGTTCAGTGTATGTGGGAACGGTACAAAAAGGAAAGTGTGCACTTTAACTGGAGCCGCCCCACCATCCTGGAAGGGAGGTGTGATCGTGCAGATTTAAGCTAATGATACAGGAGGATGGGAACCAAAGCAGCAGGTCAGAAACTGAGCAGAACGTAAAGGTTTGTCAAATAAACATGCAGAGCCATTTTAATGACCATGCTGAGGGAACTTATCACAACAACTTTAAAAATGTGAGTTGCAAGTTGGAGTAAATGATAGGCTCACTATTAACAGTGATCAATAAATAAGGATGGAGCGCCTGTGCACATTAGGATTAAAAGAGAAAGATAAATCTATAGAACTTTTGTTAAAACGTTTTCTAACTAAATGTGTGCAGTATTTGGGATAAAATGAATGAGCTGATAGCGCAAAAAAGTATAAATAGGTACGGCATGGTGGGCATGACTGAAACGTGGTTTCATGAAGACCCGGACTGGGGTGTTAAATGTCCAAGGCTACTCAGTATTCAGACAAGAAGGAACATCAGGTGGAGTCTCTGTATTCGTTAAGGATTATGTCAAGGCTGAATTAAGAAATGATACTAGCACGTGGGACAAAACTGATGAATCAGTCTGGTTTGAAATAAAACAGACTGAAATAAATCTATTGGTAGGAGTATTTCCAGCCCACAAACTAACCCCCTCCCCTCCCCACGACAAATTACTTTCAAAGTAGGGAATAGCATGAACCAGGAAATAACGATGGCTTGAGACAAGAGCACAAGAGTGATTCTGGGAATGTGAGCATGCAAACTGACTGGAGTAATCAATTTGTCAAGGGGACCCTCAAAGAACGATTCGTCTATTACATGATGGATTATTTCTTTGATTAACATGTAGTGGAACCAACCTGAGAACGGCTTTGGTATTACGTAGTAAAGAAGGAGTGATAAATCATATTGTAGTACAGGATCATCTTAGAAAGAGTGACCACAACATGTTGGAGTTTCAGATTCAGACTGTCACACCGAAGACACAGTCACATAAGAGAGGTTTAGGGTTGGACAATGATACTTTTACTGGCCTGAGGAAGGGATTGGCCTGAGTGGACATGTCAGAAAGATTAAAGTGCAAGACATTTGAAGAATAGTGGCAACTACTTAGGAGATAGTCAAACCCCCTCAAATAAAATGTAAACCTGAGTGGAAGAGGAATTGTAAAAAGGTGAAAAGCAATCCATGTCTTAACAAGGAAGTCAACAATACCATGAAGGTTCTTGTCTGGTGGCATTATCGCTGACTGCTAATCCACATAATGTTCTGGAGACATGGGTTCAAATGCCGCCACAGCAGATGGTGGAATTTAAATCCAATAGGAACCTGGAATTAAGAGTCTATTGGTGGTAATGAATCCATTGCTCATTGTTGGGAACACACATATGATTCATTAATGTCCTTTAGGACCGGAAAACACCATCCTTACCTGGTTTGACCTACATGTAACTTCCAACCCATACAAATTTGGTTGACGCTTAACTGCCCTCTGGGCAATTAGAGACAGACAATGAGTTCTGTCTAACCAGCGACACGCTCATCCTTTAATGAATTAAAGAAAAATACTTTACTTGTCAGCAAACGACTACTAAAAACAAAATCAAAATGGCTTCGAGGGAAACAGAGTAGAAAACTTAAGAAATAATAAAGAACACCTCTCCGAGTTGAAAAAAAAGTAACAGAAATGTTGGACTTTGAGAGGATGAAATGGCGAGGTAATAATGGGAAACTCAGAAATGGCAGAGGTAAAACCAACACTTAACTGTTTTCACAGTGCAAGATAATTTATTCCCAAAATTTAAAACAGCAATGTATCATGATGGAAGTACGATGATGAGGAAGAAGATATTAAATACATTGATGGGATTATAGGAAGGTCAGACCCTCAGCCTGCAGTCTATCATATTAAAGGAGATAACAGCAGAAATAGTGGATGTGTTAGTTAGTATATTGAAAAAATCTTTGGATTCTGGAACGGTATGAAGGATTGGAAAAGTAATAACGTGCAGATAGGCAAAATTTCACAAACTATAGACCAGTGAGTTTAACCTCTGTAGTGGGGAAGTTTCTTCAGTCAACAATAAAGTAGGAAATAACTGAACACTTGGAAAAATAAAGATGGATTCGCCATGTCAGCACGGTTTCATGGTGGGCAGGTTGTGCCTGGCATACCTCCTGGAGTTCTTTGAGAATGTAATCCACAATCTGGATAATGGGGATGCAGCAAATGCTGTACATCTGAACGTCAGAAGGCATTTGATAAGGTGCTGCGAAAATGACTGATCTAGCAGGTTAGATCGGAGGGGTTAAGGATAAAGTATTGAATTGGATGGGGGATTTGCTGACTAACAGAAAGCAGAGCATTAGGATAAATGGTCTTTCTCTGGCGAACAAAAACTAGTGAGGATTCAGTTCTCAAACCACAATTGTTTGCAATCTGCCCAAATGACCTGGAAGGAGAGACAGAGTGTAGTAACTAAGTTCACGAATGGTATTCACCTTGGTTTTCAAACAGGCTGAGATAACGAGCTAAAACGTTTACAGATGAATACTGATAGGCTTAGAAAATGAGGCAGATTGCTATATCTGGCAGACAGTGTTTAATGTGGAAAATTGCACAGTAGAATTTCCTACCACCACTCCTAACTTCTATTTTCTTGTTTGGTCCATCTACAATTCTTTGGATTTTATTCACCGTTGGTGGCTGGGGTAACAGGTGTCGAGGGATTTGGCTGAGGGAGATGCAGGTTGCTCTGTGTGTAGGGAACATGACATCAGTGTGCAGAAAATACTGCAGTCAGGCCTTGTTGATTACGACAGCAGGCCTGTCGTAGTTGGCCTATCCCTGATCTTCCCGCCTGATGTTTAATTGCCTGAAGTCAACGGCATCAAAATGTTGCAGTCAGGCAGACAGTCCATAATTAACATGCCCATTTTGTAATAAAGGTACAAATGACCATTTAGATCAGAAGTAAAGACTTGGAAATTCTTTTGAGATGTAATGCCTATTTGGTGCAACTGCAGGCTGGAACTTGGTGATGGGACAACAAAACACGTCAGCATTGTTGCAAAGTTATAGTTTCAATATTGAGTAAATATATTACATTATCAATTCTGTTCAAAAGTGTCCACAATCTATATGTTATGGAAAGTGTTTTGAATGTATTGTAGGAGAATACAAACATTGAAAAGGTTAAATAGGAAAATGTGAAGCGGACATAAGTCTTTAAAAAGGTTTAGGCATCTCAAGGGAACGGTCAAATATTGATTTGTGGATCATAGTTGGGAAAATATGTCTGTGTTTGAGCACAATGGCGAGTTGAATGGACAAATAGTGTATTATTTCAATGAATCGACTGTAAACCTGAGGCACAAGGAAGAGGGAACCTGGATCACAAAACAAAACCTCTGCTTCAACGTCACATTTTTCAGTAGGCAATATAAATCTTGAAATATTTTAAAACCAAATATATTTAGAAATAGGAAAGTTTTCCGACACTTTACAGATTAATGGTGAGGCTACTTTCACTTTAAAAGTGTGTCTCCTTCTTACTGAACCTTCGAGTAAGGGGAAGAGCTGCTCTCCTGTTCACCTGTCTCGACCCCACATGATGTTAAACACCTCCATCAAGAGCACCTCTCAGCTTTCTTTGCTTAAAAATGAAATCAAGTAAATCTGGCCTTTCTTCAGTTTGAATACAATCTTGTTTGTAACTTCAGAAAGGTATCACATTTACCAGGATTAAATTTCACCAGAGAGTGATCTGTCCACCTGAACAATCGGTTTATTCCCTCCTGTACAATCACGCGTTCCTCCTCACTGTGAACCACCAGCTCATCTTTGCATCATCCACAACATTATTTATCAGTTTCCCCAAACTCCATCCCTCCCATTCTCATCATCATCGTTTATGAAGTTCACAACTAAGCCTTGATTTTATCCAGTTCTTCAGATGTTGTTCACAGAGAAACTTTGAGAATTCCATTCGCGTGCTTTGCTATTTTGTGAATTTGCAGCATGATGCAGTTGGGTTTTATTTTCCGAGGGAGCCACAATTTTTATTTTGTACTTGGAGCTGAAATCTCCTTTTATACTCTGCGCCTCTGTATGTTTTATTAATTTAGCTTGTACGCAATTATTATTGAATTAGGTTTTGGTGGATTTCACATAACATTTGTGTTCTACGTGGTCCTGGATAATTTTCATTGTGTCATTCCCTGCAATAGGCAGAGCTGAAGAAACTTTCCGTCTATGACCGGCACGAATTCATAATTTTGTTTGAAAGAGCTGTAGTGATGCGATTCAAACAAATTCTACATATAGACGCAGAGCAGGAGTTCAAATGATATCGGCAAGTTCATCTTGAGTTAGAAACACTGTATTAAAACATATGCCCAATTTTCTTCAGATTTTAAAAACAGTTTCAAAAAATGTTCTTACAGCAGCATGGATCTTAGAGCTGCTCCTGGGATTGCAGGCAATTAAATATTTACTGTAGTCCTTTTTTCAGTTGATATTATAGTTTATTAATTTAACATTTTTTTTCTATTTTGTTTTATTTGTATTCAAAATCAATCAAAAAAGCAAAACAAACTCACGATTTTCTTTCAAACGAATATTTTTAAAAATAACTTTTTAAGCCTGGTTTACAAAAAAAAAGGAAATAGTCAATTTATGTTTGAAATGGTTTCTTTTATTACACGGTGAACGCTTTCTTTGTTTTGTAAAATTAATCAGTTTCTTTTTTAAAAAAATAAGGAGTTATACCTTCCTTCCGAAAAGTCCTACACATTTTCAGATCCGGAGGAGACTACTTTCTTCTCGGAGGTTATTGAAGTGGAATATTTTTATTCAATCAATTAGATAAATGGTTGATTTTGTATATGTTTTCGATGTTTGATAAGCATATGCATATATTTTTCAATTTTAACATTACTCTCTGTAGGTAATGAAAGTTAACATAAGGTATCACAAAAAAGTCCTGCTTTCGGCATAATATCATTAAGGTCACATCTCAGGGACAGAGAGGATGGCTGGATGATTTTTTTAAAAAATGTTATCGAGTAAATCAGTCATATAGATGTGTGGAAAGATAAGAAAGTAGTTCAAAATTCTCCGGTGGCTATTCCTTTGTCAAAATGCTTTTCATTTTGTAGTCTTTCTGAGAAAAATGGAAGAGCAATGAATTATTGGACAGTTGTAATTATTTTTATGTTTAGCAGCGTTTGAGAAGATTTTGTAGAATTGTTGTATCAGTGGGCATTTCTATCGGGGCATCAACAGGAGATTCTGGGGCAGTGACCGTTTATTAGGAGGGTTTGTTGCTTTCCCTGTGCTAGGATTACGAATGTTTCGAAACATTTCAAGCACGTTGTTAAAGGTGAGATTGAGTAGCCAAACATTATTGTAGATACTGGCAGGCATGAGAGTTTTTAGGGAAAGATTAAAGCTGTCCAGAACGAACTTATTAGGTGAGGCAGAATATTTAAAAAGAAATCTTTAAAGCAATACTTCCTGATTTACTCCCAATGCCAAATTCAGGTGGGAAGGAATAAAGGGTTAAAGGAGAGCAACTGTGTTGTTGAGGGATTTGGATTTTTTGAGAAATTGGAATCTATTTTAGAATAGAAATGACATGTTCAGAATGGATTGGTCTCACCTAAACTGTAAAGCAACGAACGTCTTCGCAGGGAGATTTGCTCATTCTACGTGCGGAGACATTATATTGATAAAGACGGCGAGGGGGATATTCCAAATAGCTGTACAAATGGTAGGATGGTTAGAGAAGTTTATGAATATGAGAAGAGCACGTCAATTAGTAAAGAAAAACGAGAGAGTCAAGAGTATATAAGTAATTCTGAACCACAAAATTGCATTTATTTCAATGTAAGGAAGGGTTGGATGGGAAAGAATTTGTCAAATATGTTCACGAAAACATACTTCATCAATATGCGGATGATTGTAACAGAGAAGGAGCAAAACCATGCTTTCTTTTATGGAAGAGGCAGGGCAAGTGACTGAAGTAAATGAGGGAATACTTCGGGTATTGCAATCATGACTCTGTTTCATAATGGTTATGGAAAAGAAGAAGGCTTTAATGATATTTTTATTTAATTGGAGTACCATAAATGTTAATGGCATAGATCAAGGATTTATCAAGTTTGATTGGAGTAGACTGTTAGCAGATAAAATGATGTATGACAAGTGGGAGGCGTTCAACAATCTGACGATGGGAGTTGAGAGGCACTGTGTTCCTGTTAGAGTAAAGGGTAATGCTTGAAACGTTAAGGAGCAATGGTCAAGTACAGTTATTGAACTTTTATTCAAGAATCAAAGAAAGCCTTACTTTAGATATAGACAACTTAATTCAATTTAATCTCATAGTCAATATAAAGCGTGTATGTTATTATTTCGAGGTAAATCAGGAAAGCAAGAAGGAGATATGAGATAACATGGGCAGGTAAGGTTAAGGGCAATCCAAAGACATTGTGCAACTACATTAACAGCAAAAGGGTAAGGCCTCTCAAAGATCATGAAGGATATCGATGTTTTGAACCCAGGAAATGGGGATTAAAATCATCCCATTCCTAGTGCATCAAACAACAGCAAACACACACAATTGCTTGCCCCTCACATTCATCCAGCTTGAACTCTATCTGCTATTTGTCAGTCTATTGACCCCTTTCATCAAGATCCTTTTGTATTCTTAGAAACCCTCCTTCACTGTCGACTATGCCACCAGTTTTGCTGTCATCCACAAACTTGTGAACCATGCCTTCGATATTCTCACGCAAATCATTTACATAAATGGCAATGAAAACCTAGAACCAACCTCTGTGGAACACTGCTGGGCACAAGCATCCAGTCCAAAAGGCAACTGCCCACCATTACTCTCTGTCACCTGCCATTGCAACAATTGAAAGTGCTGGAGAGAAACCCAGCAGTTCAGGCAGTATCGGAGCAGAGAAAAATGGAATTAACTCTTTTTGAGTACTACACAACTTGTTCAGAACAGATTCGTCTATGACTTGATACGTTAACTGTTTCTCTACCCAGATCCTGCGTCATCTGTTGCATTTCTCCATCATTTTGCACTTGTATTTCAGATTTCCACTATCTCTAATATTTTGCTTTTTCGTGATTGATCTGGATGTTGACCCCGGTTATATTTGGACAATATGCTCCATTCCTGTTCCCATCACTTGTGCCAGTGACACATGTATTACACTGGAGTCTGTTTCTTCTTTAAGTTCTGAAAATAAATGCGCAGATCTCACCAATGTGATTTTGATGCAAAGGGCCTTTTAGAGACAGCTACACTTGATGGACAAATAGGAATAAAATACTAATTATGACATTGCCTGCTCGTTTTATGTCTAATCTAGTCTCCTCAGTCTCTGAACATTTTCAATACATTTCACTGAATAATTTATGCAAAGATATTTGCCATGCAGCCCATTATCTCTGTACCAGCTCGGTATGAGATGGATCATCATTGTTACTCTGCTGTAACTCACAGTACCCCAACACATTTTGTTATCTGTGTCTGTTTTTATTTCTGAATATCCCGTGCAGATATAAACAAGATTAACAGCCTATATAACCTGTGATTAAGCAGTTCTTAATATATGATATAATTCTGCACATCACATTTAAAATTGTCATGTTTTATTCACATTGTTGTTCAGCATTCCATGTAACAACGTTCATCTGTTATCTTGCTCTGTAAAGAGACCGCCTGTGTGACAACTCACCCAATATAAAACTGAATCTTTAATATCCAAAGATGGCTTCAGTTTTCAAAACCTCCAAAAGTAATAGTTTGTACTCTACAATGCACACATACATTCGTTTACTCTAAACATGCAAACATGCACAAGTACATCCAGATTCAGTGTGTGGTACTTCCATCATTGAGTGCCTCAATTTGTCACTCAAGTCTCAACAATGCATTGGCAATCATGTGTTCAAGACCTGCCACGTGCACAATTTTCAAATTGAATGGCTATAGCAACAGGCATCAGCTGAACAGTCTTGCAGTTTTGTCCGCAAATTTCTCAAAAAGACTTAATTGAGTTATGATCAGTGTAAATGGTTGTCTCCGATGCGTTGCTGGTAATATAAACTCTGAAATGTTGTCGTAACAAAACAAAGCTCACAGTCTCTTTCTCAACTGTTAAATATTTCTACTATGAACATTCAACTTCTTGGAGAAATATCCAATAGGTCTCTCCGTCTTCTCGTCATCTTCCTGCAAGAGCCCAACACCGAAATGCACATCATTCGCATTTAAATCCACCTTGAATGGCTTTACATAATCAGGTGTGTCTGATCGTGGGTAGTAGTTAACACATATTTCAAATTCCGGCAAATGCCTTCTGACAGTTCTGTGTCCAATGAAACCTTTTGCCTTTCTTTAACAATTCAGTGAGTGGAGCAGTCACACTGCGAAAATAGGTACAGACATTCGATAAAATCCATTTAGTCCCAGGAACTGCTCTGTTTGTCAACAATATGGGAAATTCCCCAATTACCTTCACTTTTAAAGCTCATGGCATCATTTGTCTATGTCCAATAGCATGACCAAGGAAGGTGGCTTTTGCGTTGGCAAATGAACTTGTCGCTCAGTTTACCACCAAGCCTGCCTTCCGAAGTTGATCGAACAAGTCCGATAGATGCTGTTAGTGCTCCTTCCATGAGTCACTAAATATCAAAATGTCGTCAATGTACACCACAGGTTGGATAATCTGGCAACCTGTTTAACGTCACCTTTCTATCTCTCCCTGCAAATTTGGATGATATGCAGTCGAAATGAATTGCTTTATTCCTAAGACATCATAGTGAATAAATTAGATGTGAAGTTTGAACCTTGATCTCACTCTATCTCTATTGGTAGTCTGTGTCTTTTTTTTAAAGAAAGAGTAATTCCTTTTCAATTCTTTTAGCTGTGATATTGCAGCTTTGAATGGCCTGTGGAAATCTAGTCGATGCATCCAGTATTGTTAACAAATACTGGTGCCCAACATTTTGTTTGATGTCAGAGATGTAGCCAATCAATTAAGACTCTTGTAAAAAGTTCTTCAAATGCAGGAATAGTTAAGAAAGGTGCAGGTTTTATTATCACTTGTGTTTTTTCCCATTCCCTGACATGTGTGACACAACTGACAAAATTCAACTATATCATGTTGCAGTCCAGGCCATTAAAAATGTCTGTGTTTCAGCCTGTGTTTTCCTCACTCCTAAATGACTTCTATGTGGTAGCTCATGCACCATTCACATCACCTCTTTTCTGTATCCCGTTGGCAGTACGATTTGATGAACTTCTGCCCAATTATCATCTCCTTGAGTATGTGATAGTCTCCGTTTCCTCATTTGGATGTCATTTTAGTGTAATAACACTCAGGGATACATTCAAAATTCCTAACATATGTGCTTTTTGATAAAACTGCTTTACCATTTTATCTTTCTGCTGTAACTCAATTAGTTTAAATGAACTAAAATATTTACATGATGCCTGTTTGCTCATTTTTTTCCCACAACTATCTGATGGAACAAAGTCTCTGTAAATGTCACTTCCGCTTCCTCATCTTTACATTTTTGATATCTCCTGTTTCAACTGGTGACATTTGGGTTTCCTTACCCACACTCAGGACACTTCCAGGATAAGCCTCCTGCATTGCTTCAGTTGCCTGTCTCCAGGCAGAGCAGGCAGCACTCCTACCGGTGAATCAGCTGTATATTTTGCAAGGATAGATTGTATTTCTGGAGTTGAGAGTTTGTCCAATACTCATACCACAATTTCTCCACACGTTTCTGGACACTCTGTCCACACTTTACATCATTATGCGCTTTTTGTCTTAAGGTGAATTCCCTTTCTGGAAATAGTCCTTCTGGAGTATATATCTCCTGATCGTTCAGCATCGTGGACTAAGAGGATCCTGAGTCCAATAACATTGCATTCTCTTTACATGCTCTATGTCTGTAAACTTTCCCATTGCGGGTATATTTTCTTAGCAGATCTGCCACTTCCTCTTTTACAAATCCCTGATCAGCTTATACAGTCTGATGCAGCTTTCTAGCTTACACTGTGTTTTCTGTTACCACTCCAACAACGCTTCCAAGCTTAGTGGCACAGTAGCACAGTGGTTAGCACTTCTGCCTTGCAGCGCTAGAGACCTGGGTTCAATTGCTGCCTCAGGCGACTCTCTGTGTGGTGTTTGCATATTCTCCCCGTGTCTGCGTGGGTTTGCTCTGGTTTCCTCCCACAATCCAAAAATGTGCAGGTCAGGTGAATTGGCTACGCTAAATTGCCGGTAGGGTAGGTAAATGTAGGAGAATGGGTCTGGGTGGATTACGCTTCGGCGGGTTGGTCTGGACTTGTTGGGCCGAAGGGCCTTTTCCACACTGTAGGGAATCTAATCGAATGTTTTCCTGCATCTGTATTTTTGTTCCCTGAACCTACCAGCACAGTGTTTTCATATGACATAATTAATTGCAATGAAAACACTGGAGCTTTTTAACTTCTTTTTCTCCTTCAAGTGTTTCCTTTTTAACCTGTGCAAAGTTATCATTATGATCTTCTTTGAGATCTACATTTCCCTCCCATGTAAGGATTTCGCTTTGCCCCAGTTTCTCGCCCTCACGAACTGAAATTGATTCTAGAAGCCAAACCATGTTTTATGGACCAATTCATAATCATCAGCCACTTCGGCTGCCAGTCTTGCCGTTTTAACTCTCTGCTCTTCCAAATGTGTTTGCACTATGTCAGGCAGTGAATCTTTGAACTCTTCCAAAGAAATTGTATCTCTCAGAGCATTGTAAAGCTCTTTTACAGCTATCAAAATTACATTGTTTGATCCTTTCAAACTCAATATAGGTTTGACCAGGATCCCTCCTTGTATTCTTGAAACGTTTCAGGAATATAAGGAGGGATCCTGGTCAAACCTATATTGGATTTCAAAAGGTCAAACAAAGTAATTTTGATAGCTGGAAAACAGCTTTAAAAATGCAGTAAACCGACGATGCTCTGAGAGTTACAATTACTTTGTAGGAGTTCAAAGATTCACTGCCTGACATAGTGCAAACACGTTTGGAAGAGCAGAGAGTTAAAACGGCAAGGCTGGCAGCTGAAGTGGCTGATGATTATGAATTGGTCCATAAAACATGGTTTGTCTATCTCTGAAGCACAAACCCTCTCTATTTTTCTTTTTCTCCTGCTAAGCACATTCATTGTTTTTTCTTTCATCTGCTAAACCTATTCATTCTCTTTCTTTCTCTTCTGATTTTAGCTGTAACTCAATCTGCTTCATTTCCGCTTTTAACTCAAGCTGCGTCATTTGCAATTGAAGTTTGCTCATCTCTATAGATTCTGATGGAGTTTCCAGTAAATTGGAATGCTGAGCTACTGCTGCAATCATCTCATCTT
The DNA here is from genome assembly GCF_020745735.1 of Hemiscyllium ocellatum. NCBI lineage: Eukaryota > Metazoa > Chordata > Chondrichthyes > Orectolobiformes > Hemiscylliidae > Hemiscyllium > Hemiscyllium ocellatum. Next base: position 263,503 of record NW_026869134.1, on the reverse strand, counting down.
TCCTCACGTTAGGAGGTAGCTTCAGCGCAAGCTTGTCTACAAATTCCCACAACTTGGACTTATGTTCATTCTATTTAAAACCCCAAGGTTACTGCTTCCACCTCCAAAACATCCTTGTTTCCTGCAAGAGTCATTGCTGTCTGAAGCTCTGTGTCCCTCCAAATCAACACACGGAATAGGAGACACTAATGCTTGCCACTCGCTGCCTAAATCTTGTAAATGGCCCCCATTCTGTTATGGAACAGACCCGACCCCACAGGACATTTTAAGCAACTAGCCCAGACCGTAACTTTGTTATTTTTTAAAAGTTAGAGTAGAGTGGATCTTCCCAGAGTGATTTAGTTGGTCAGACTGCCGAGTTTTAAACAAATAACATGTATTTACCAAATTCCCAAATGAAACACAAAAAAAACAAAAATAGAATACCTGAATAACTAATCCTATATAAACACGACAGGCTAGCCAGACTTAAGGAACCTGTTCCAAAATACTTGCAACATCCCAATGAGGAAACCCCTTAGCAACAAAAGTAAAATTGACACAAAGGCTTTCAGGTTATAAGGTCAGAAGGACAGAAGGAGGGGGAGAGGATTCAGTTCCAACAGTGACCCTGACTTAACTAACCCCAGAACTGATCAGACCTGTCCAGTTAGAGAGTTGGCCACGTCCTCTTGATTGTCCGAGTTTCTTATTAAATCCTTAAATATAAACAAAACGATCGGAATGAAACTTTCAAAGTTCATACATATTTGAATCTTGGTTCATTTAGACTCACTGTACAAAAAAGTAGAACTTTACCCTGTAAATGGACAGGTTTTGTGACAACATGCCACATATGGCTTTGAACTGATTTCAGTAAATATAAGTCTTACTGCTTTGAAGCCAATTAAGTGTATTCAAGTGTTTGTGAGTTTACATAAAGCAAAGCTGAATCGCGTTATGTGTTGAAAGTTCAATATTGTTTCATTAGAGCTACAAGACGAAAATCCAGACAGATCCACACTTCCTCTGTATGGTCAGGGAAAATATGCCTAGTGAGAATCTATTGGCTGGTGTTTGGTCTAGTTGAGGAGAGATCAGCACTTTAACTACATCTAGATCGCGTATTTTGTGGGTGGCTGTATTGTGGGAGGGTTGGTGTTCAGGTGGTTACAGTATTGCAAACGGACAACACAGCAGAACCATCTAGCCTGTGTTAAGGAAACATCCATCATTCTCCCTCACAACTAACTTCACAAGAGCAATTGGTGATGGAAGATGTGACCAATAGTCAGCGATGTCAACATTCAATCAAGTCCAGTTGTTATTTGTACCATACTGAAAGGGGTTAACTGGATCTGTTTGTTCAGTGACTGTGATTGATGTCAGTCTCCATGGATCCTAATGATGTTGCTGGATGGTTTCCCTCTTCTATTAGTAAGGGGCTTCTTGCAGTGATTTATCCCATTGTAGCAGCAGATGCATCACCTGCAACACTTACAAGAATCAGCAGTTGCAGAGACCGGGACAGGAGAGTTTAGAATCTGAGATTAGACTGGAATGTTCTAACAATGGATCAGAACCTGAGAACAGTAGACTGGAATGCTGCACCAATGACTCAGAATCTGAGAACCCGAGGTTGGAATGCTGCAACAATGGACAGGAGTTTATCCTGGGGTCTTCTCGTTGTTTCCAGTTATTGGGACAGATTACCACTTCGGATATACGGTGTACTGCTGATTATTCAGGCTGGTTACTATCCCATGCTCGCTATTGTTGGTGTTCCTGGTAAGTCTCCCCATCTCTATCTATTTATTAATCGCATAAGCCATGGTGAACTTCAGTGTTATTTCTGTTAACTATATTTGTCAAAGTTGGAAACTTTGTCTTCAGTCTCAAATGCAAATCCATTCATTACCACAAATTTCAAAACCGCCCATATCCCCACCCTCACACACATCGGAGAACAAGGTTGTTCACAGTCCAAAAGTACCTATTTGCCCTGACTTGATTTATATCTTCTCATTCTCTCCATCAACAAACAGACCCACCACCAGCTCCATGATATCCCCATTCCACAGCTTGACATTTGTTCAGTTGCTAAATATACCATTATACATGCCTTGGAAAATTTCAGACTACATAGTTCCAGCTCTCTTCTAATCACTCTTCCCATTACAATGTTTCCATCATGACCTTGTTCTTGTCTCTAAAGTAACTTCATGTCAGGGACACTATATCAGAATAGTAATGTCGCTGGCCACATCATTCAATTGTCCAGGTTACTACACTTAAGACACGGTTTCAAATCTTATCTCAGACGATGAGAGAACTTAAACTCAAATGACAGGAAATAAACGCGAATTTCAATAATATAACCCCACTAGCATTTTGTCAATATGTTGAGATATTTCGCTGATGTCCTTTGGTAAAGAAATCTAACATTATTACCTGGTCTGAGTAAAGACGACGTCACGTCCACAACAATGTGTTTTGCTCTTTAAGGAATGGCCTCACATTAAATGACAACACTAAAGTTTGGGAAAAAAAGAGTGATCAGAAGAGATCAGAAGAAATAAGAAGCGCCAGAGAAACTGAAAGGATTTGGCAGCCTCGGATCGAGATAAAAGTCGAGTTGGCATTTCGAGTCCAATAACCATCCATCAGAACTGCACACAATTGGGAAATAGTGTGATTGATGTTGGAGACAGGGACATCTGTTGTGAAGTGGAGAAGGAGGGAGTTGAACAGATAGAGAAAGAGAGAGACAGAGGGAAAGAAGCAAATAGATGGATTGTTGAGGAATGGAAATAAAAATCAAGATTATTCTTATTTATTTTTCTCCTGTTGCCATATTAACGAAAATACTATCCATGTAAGGGATACATCAAAGTCACAGTCTGAAGTGAGTTATGCCCCTTTGTATCCCTTTCCTAAGAGTATTCATCTTTTTTTTAAAAAAATCATTAATGGGATGTTGAGACAGCATGTAATTTCCTTTTCACGTTATCCTTGAGAAGCTGTTGGTGAGCTGCCTTCCTGACCACTGCAGTCTGTGGGCTGTCAGTATTCAGTGCTTAGTTCAGTCTGGTTTAATTTATTTGAGACTTTATAATGAGTGATATAAATGAGTGGTTGGGCTTGGTCATTTAAAACGGCAGCCGAGAGTTAACAACATTGCTATGGTTCTAGTCACATATAACCCTGATCAGGTGGAGATGATAGATCTCATTCCTAGAAAGGCAGCAGTGTGCCAGGTAGGTTTTTCTGACAATCGTTTCATTGTCTCTTAATTCATGATATTTTATTGAACTCAAATTCCAACATTTGCTGCGGTGGAAACTGAATCTGTGCTCTGGGTCATTAACTGGGTCACTGCATTAGTAACCCGGAGATAATACAGCTAGACCGTTGCCTCCTCAGCATCTCCCAACATCTCCAATGGCAGTAGTGATGTTGCCATTGGCGCAGCTGTGCTGAAGTATTGTGATTTGCAAGGCAAAGGAATGATTTAGCAAAACATAACATCCTTCTCATTTTGCATTTATGAGAAGTGAGATGATGGGAAGTGTTCTTGGTGAAAAGGAGCTGAATGCCCTTGGTCATGAGTCACTGACAAAACTCATAAAGAGCAGCAAGTAATCAACACAGTAAATTGTCTACTGTCCTTCATTGAAACATGATTCAAATATTGGCGTGAAGACACCTCCCTACAGTTGTAGAGAGATATTGAGACAGCACGTGGGGCACTGTGAACAGATTTTCTTTCCATTATAATGAATAATCTCCTTGCCATAGCGAGATAGTGTAAAGAAGTTTGGCCAGACTAATCCCTGCAGTGATGGTACCACGAGGAGAGTGTGAAGGAAATGAGTGTTTAATCTGTAATGCTGCAAAAGATTAAAAAGTGATTGCAATAAAACTTGAGTGTTTGGAACTAGGACTCATTATTCACAAAACAAAACAATGATAGCATGAAATACGGCATGTGTTTTGCTGCAGTACATGTTTTCATATGTGTACAGATACGTTGATAGGAAAGGTTTAGCAGGATGTGGGTCAAGTGCAGGGAAATGGAGTTAGCATGAATGGACATTTTGGTTGGCATAGACAAATTTGGGCTAAAGGGCTTGTGTCCCTGTTGTTAAACTCCATGACTGGCTGACAGTTTACATACTCTGTCGAGATCCCATGTTGGTTGTGGGAGAGCTGCAGATTCTGAATGAACTCTCTCCATCTCAATGTACAGTTGGAATGAGACCCTGCACTGAGCAACATGTTGTTCACACACATGTCAGCAGCTACACTCAGATCTAGTTGGCCATTCCCAAATGTTTCTGATCTCCATGCCGAAGACGAGCCTGTCTTCTCGGAGATGGCACATGCTTCCTTGCAACTTGGGAAAAGCCATCTGGTGTGCTCCTCTCCATCAGCAAATTAATGTAACTGTGTGTAACTATAGCAATGGAGCCAAAAGGCACAGCATGGAGCAGTCTGTCTGTGCAGTCTCTGCTTCATTGGTTTGTCGTGTGCAGCATCAATGACATCGTCCTATTTCAGTGTAATAGTTTGGAGGGGCTGAATAGTTCCTTCTTTTTGTGTGTCAGCGTCTCGATGATGTTGCATGTTCTCCACCTCATCTCAGGGAAGAGGTTCATTATTGCGTGACTAATGGTAGCTGCTAACCGGCGTGCTGCGTTGACTCAACTCCTCATCGTCCTGTGTAATAATAGACAAACAGGAGGCTGGAGAACACAACAGGCCAGGCAGCATCAGGAGGTGGAGATGTCAATATTTCCGGCATAACCGTTCTTCAGGATTGGGGGTGGGGGTGGGGGAGCTTCAGGTAAAGAGACAAGGAAATGGTCGGGGCTGGGGAGAGCAGGGGAAGGGGAATTGAAACGGGTGGTGACTGGGAGCTCACGTCCGTCCCTTTGCGCCCGGCTGTGATGGTTGGGAAAATGTGTCCTTAGTTTATGTTTGGTCTTCCCAATGTAGAGAAGACCAACCTGATGCAGTACACTAGGTTGGAAGGGAGGCAGGTGAATCTCTGTTTCACCTGGAAGGTCTGTTTGGAGCGCTGGATGGAGGTGAGGGAGATTGGATGCCAACAGGTGATGCATCGTTTCCGTTTGCAGGGGCAGTTGTCAGTGGGGATTGGAGGGTTTGGTGGGGAGTGTGGCACGAACCAAAGATTAATGAAGGGAATGGTTCTTGTGGAAGATGTGCCAGGTCTTGGGATCCAACCCAGTTTACTGTAACTGGTGCTCCCGATGTGGTCTTCTCTACATCAGCGATCCCAAGCGTACACTAAGGGGATGTTTTGCCAAGCATCTCAGCTGGGTCCATAAGGGCTGTGCTGATCTACCAGTCACTGCCTATTTCAATTCCCCCTCCCAAGCCCTTTCCAACGTGGCTATCCTTGACTTCCTCCATTGACACAATGAAACAAATCGCAAATTGGAGTAACAACACTTCATCCTCTGTCTGGTCAGCCTACAGGCCGGGGGACGCAACACTGAGTTCTCCAATTTCAAATAACCTCCCCTCCAATCCACTAAAACCATTCCCAGCCCCTCCTCCTCCCTTCCATTCCACTGATCAGCCCTTCTTCCATCTCCCAACTCGATTCATTCCTCCCATCGAACAACCCAGTCATAACCTCTACTTTTTTCACCTATCCCCTGTCCCTGGACGATTGTGTACAGGGTTGGTGAGATTGTACTTGGAGTATTGTGTACAGTTTTGGTGACCTAATCTGAGAAAAAATAGGCTGAACACAGAGGACGTGCAATGGACATTTGCCAGATTCGTCCCTCAGATGGTGAGATTTTCTGATGCAGAAACTCGGCCTGTGTTCTCTAGTATTCCAAAGAATGAGAGGTAATCGCAGTGAAATTTAGAAAATTCACTAAACATATGACAAGGTGGAAAAAAACATGATGTTTCTCTGGCTGTCTACTCTACATTTAGGGTAAATAATTTCAGGAGAAGGGACAGGCCATTTGAGACCGTAATAAGGAGCAAGTTCTTCACTCGGGGAGGATTGACTAATACAGGGGCATGGAAATCTGCTGGCAGGCAAGTTTAGGGAGATTCCTCAGGTATTCAGCAAGTGTGTCAAGTGGAACAGAATAACCAGGCAATAGGTAGGAGTCCTTAGTGACTTGCCAAGTTGCGTCTAAATCAATTTTAGTGGTAGGAGACAGAGGGTGGTGGTAGAAAACTGTTTGTGTGACTGGAGGCCGGTGTCCAACGGTGTAGGATGGGGAGCAGTGTTGTGTCACTTATTATTTGTAATTCAGAGGTGCCAATTATGGACTGTGGTGTCCAAAGTTAAAAATCACACAACACAAGGTTTATTCGGAGGCACGAGTTTTCAAAGTGCACAACCACCTGATGAAGAAGCAACGCTCCGAAAGCTAGTGCCTCCAAATAAACCTGTTGGGCTATAACCTGGTGTTATTTGATCTATAACCATATGATTTGTAATATTTATAAGTGGTGAATCTAACGAAATTTGTGTTTGATACAACGAATGACCGTTCGTTGGCAGTGAGGAGGAAGGTTTTATGTTGCAGGAAGATGCAGATGGAATAGACAGATCAATGGAGAGATGGAATGTAACCCTGATAAATATGACATTATGCACTTTGGAGGAAGGAAGCAGACAGCGGAATACACAGTGAATGGCAGCACACTAGGGAGCTCAGAGGGAACTTCTATACACATCCCTGAATGTGACTGGACAGGATACTACACAAGTTGAGAAAGCAAAGGGGAGCGTAAGCATGGCCTTTATTCATCGAGGCACACATTATAAGAGCTATGCAGAACTTTGGTTAGGCTAAGATGGAATACGTTGTGTAGCTCTGGGAGCCACATTACACGAAGGATGCCACTGCACAGGAAGGGGTTGCAGAGGAGATTCACCAGGGTGTTCCCTGGGATGGAGCATATCAGCTATGGAGTGAGGCTGGATAAGATCGGGTTATTTACATTGGAGCAGAGAAGGCTGAGGGGGACGTGTTTCAGAAGGAAAGATTATGAGGGATATGGACAGGCTGGATAGACAGCAGCTGTTCCTTTTTATCAGATGGAGAAGGACAAGGGGGAGCACATTCTTAAAGTAAAGGGTTTGGGATTTAGAGGGGACTTGCGGATCATTTTTCAACCAGATGGTTTTGAGGTCTGAAATGCACTACCAAAAAGGGACTTGTCAGGGGTAACCTCACAACTGTTACAAAGTACTTGGATGACCTCTTGAAGTGTCATAATATTCGTAGAAAAGTGGGACTAATGTAGACGGTGTTGTATTTCTAATGAGTGCATGGTTGTGCAAGGTCAATCATTGAGAAGCTTATGACAGGAATTGATGAGTTTCAGAACACTCTATAGGGTAATAAGAGGGAACTTGTAACTGTTTCAAAACGTACGCCAATGGCAAAATTAAGGGAAATCAACGTGCAGATACGTTATAGTCTGAAACCAGAGAATGGAGAATGGAGAAGAGGGAAATGGCACAACAATGCAGCAAATATTTCAGTTATGTCTTCACAGAAGAAAACAAAACAAAAAAAATCTTCCCAGCAATACAAGGAAAGCTTAATCTGGTGAGAGAGAAAAAGGGAGTAGAAAACAATTAGCAAATAAACGTTATGGAGACAGTACTTTAACTGAAAGTAATGGGAATTAGACAAAGGTAACAGAGATTTATCAAATGGGAATCATATTTGAGAGACTGACTTTCAGCAAAACTATGGAGAAGCAATTAATGCAATACGATTGGATTTTCAGAAAGATTTTTGATAAAGCCCCAAGCCTACTATGTAAATTCGAATCCTATGGGACTGGGGCTAACAGAAGGGCATAGGTTTACAATGTGAGAGCTACAGGAAACAGTGAGTAGGAATAAATCTTTTTTTTTAACAGCAGAGGACTCGGGTGTATAGCAGGATTCAGTGTTTGGGCTCTTGCTATTTCAAATGCACACCAAACTTTTGTTCGAGTGAATCAAATGCAATATGTCCAAGCCTGCTAATGGCACTAATCGATGTCGGATTATGAGTGGGTGAGGAGGGTGTCAACGGTGTCTGAGGCAAGTGGTGTGTCTGTGCGAATACGGGGCAATGAAGAGCAATGTGGGTGGATGTGACGTTTTACCCTTTGATGCGAAAAAAAGAATGGTAGCCTACCAGTTGAAAAGGTTGGAAAATGTTACGATATAAAGGGACTTATGATTCTTTTTGTTTCATTCTTCACCGACCTCTGCCGTTTATACAGGGCAGTGAGTTCTGAAGCCAGAAGAAATACTGGGAATGGCATCGGGATACTTATCAATCTACATAGACCTACCAGTTGGGTAACTGTAACATTGAAAAGGATTTGGATCTCCCAGTACACGAGACACTGAAAGTATTTTTTTGCAGGAACAGAAAACAGTTAGGAAATTAAATGGGGTGTTGGACCTTCATTGCAGGGGGATTTGTGTCCAGGTGTCGGGGTGTTTTACAGCAGCTGTACAGACCCTTGATGAGACCCCATCTCGAACATTGCGCAGTATTATGTGTGTGCAGTTTTGGTCTCCTTACCTAATAAAGGATAATGCTGACATTGCGGGAGAGCAGTGAAGGATGACCAGACTGATCGCTGAGATGACAGGCTTTTTGTGGGAGCACAGTTTGGGTCGACTGAACCTATGTGCTTTAGCAAAATCAGTGGATACCTCAGTGAAGTATATCAAACTCTGACAGGGTGAGACAAATTACAAGCAGTGATGATAATTTTGGAGCCATTTTAGAGATCGTTGAAGAGTTTATCACATGTTTGTGCGTCTGGAGTCACTTTTATGCCAGACCTGGAAAGCACAGGAGATTTACTTCCTGAAAGTACATTGGGGATGTAAACTGATGTGCACAATCGACATTGGCTTCAGGGTAACTATTACTCACACGAGATTTTATATATCAATATTTTATTAGTTGTTGTTTAACTTCCACCAGCTGCCAGATCATTATCGTTGTCTGGATTAGTAATCCAATGACATTTCCACAACAGCACCATCTCCACATGGGGACCTATCAGAAACCACATTGAGCAGGATATTTCTGTGCTGCTTGACAGCTCTGTCAAAAAGAACTCACACCAATTTGGGCATCGTGCGGGGACTTAGGGTGTGGTAATTTGTCAGATTGTAATTATTCTTCTCTTAAGGGAGCGGACATAGTTGAGTAATTTTTCACATTGCCAGGGAGATGTCAGAGTTGGAGCTGGAATGAAACAACTTCCCCAAGGACAAGGTTTGTTGTGCAGCACAAGTCTTCAGTCCTATTGCAGGAATGGGGTCAGGGCCCATTGTCTTTGTCGTATCTACTGTGTTCAGCTGTTTCTTCATGTCACGTGCAGCGAATCGAATTGTTTAAAGACTGGCATCTGTGATTCTCTGGGCATCATGGCGCGAGTGAGGTAGATAATCCACTCAACACCTCTGGGTGACGATGTTGCAGATATTACATCCTTGTCTTTTACACTGAGGCTGCAGCGTTCTTCCGTTATTTAGAGGGGGATGTTTGTGGAGCCCTTTCCTGCGTCGTTTGTTTAATCGTCCATCGCCATTTGTGACTAAATGTGGCAGGACAGCAGAGCTTCAATCAGATCTGTTGGTCGAGTGCGGTAGCTTTAATGGTTAGCATCAGATTTAGGTTCATGTGGTTCTGACCCCGACATGTTCACCCACAATCGTCACTGAGCCATTGGTCGTGTTGATGGTAATGGCAGACTGAAAGATTATCATGGGCAAAAAGGTTACAGGTTGTGGTTGAATGCAAGTCTGCTTCTCCTGCTGCTGAGGTCTACAGCACTACATGAAAACGCAGTTTTGAGCTGCAACATCTGCAATGCAATTCTGTATGTTCCCCAGTTCACATCGAGACCCATTCGCCCATCAGCCCTGTACTCAGTGACCAACCCTGGTTTCTGATGTAGAAATACTTCCATTTTCTAAAATTCTCATTCTGCTGAGGATCTCTCCCCGGGTCATGCTTTCAATCAGACACATTCCACAAAAGCATTTGACTGATTTTAATTCAACTGTTTATTTCATCTGAATCTTTTTCCTTCATTAATACCATCTTCGGTCTTAAAGTGAATGTGTTCCCCTCTGTTTCTCTCCATGACCATGATTAAGAGCGTTGTAGTGTCAGTGAAGCCAGCTTTATGTCCTTCCAGAGCCAATGAATTGTCTGGACTCCCCATAATCTTCACCGCATTGTATGTTTTTTCTTTTGGTTTGATGCTGCCCCTTACTTGCCTTATCATTCATGTCTGCCTTGTCCTTGCATGAGTATGTTTCATCTTCTTTCGGATGAATTTCATTATGTTCCGAAGTATCTCCAGAAACTTTTGCCATTGCTGCTCCATGGTCTTCCCTGCTCGGCTTCCCTTCCAATGGAGCAGGAGAGTCGGCGTTTTGGGCATGAGTCCTTCTTCAGGATTCCTTGCATGGGATTTCTTTTTGTGCAGTCTCATGCAAGGACTGCACAAAACGCTACATAGGACAAACAGGAAGACAGCTAACAACCTGCATCCATGAACACCAACTAGCCACAAAACGACACGACCAACTATCCCTAGTAGCCATACACTCAGATGACAATCAACACGAATTCGATTGGGACAACTCCACTATTATAGGGCAGGTCAAACAGAGAACAGCCAGGGAATTCCTAGAGGCATGGCACTCATCCACAAATTCTATCAACAGATATATCGACCGAGACCCTATATACCAGCCACTGCAGCGGACAACAACTGACAACCGGAAGCGGCAAATTCAAACCAGTATAAATGCCAGAGGAATCAGCACAGAAGCGCTTTACAGGAGGCTCGCAAGCACTGAAGATGTCACCTAGAAAGGGGACGAAACGTTTGCAACAAAAAAACCCCAGCTCAGCGAATAGAACCACAACAACGAGCACCCAAGCTACAAATCTTCTCACAAACTTTGAGCTATGTGGAACTTAGGTTCGTCCAAGATGGAATGCTGTGTGTAATTCTCGGAGCCAAATTACAGGAAGGATGTGATTATACTAGAGGGGGTGAAGAGGTGATTCAACAGGATGTTCTCTGGGATGGAGCGTATCAGTAATGGAGACAGGTTGGATAAACTTGGGTTGTTTACTTTGAACAGAGAAAGCTGAGGCGGTTGTGATTTGGAAGGATAAGATTACGTGGGGCTTGGAAAGGATGGATAGACAGCAGCTGTTCCTTTTAGGCAAATGTGAAGAACAAGGGAGCACACTATAAAGTGAAGGGTTTTTGGTTTCAGGAAGATTTTAAGATTGGTTTTCATCCAGAGGATGTTGGGGTCTGGAATGCACTTCCTGAAAAGGCAATTGGTACAGCTAACGTCACATCCATTAAAAATACATTGTCATACACGTGGAGTGGATTAACATTCATGTCTATGGGGTTCACGTAGGGAAGTGAAACTAATGTAGTTCGCGCTGTATTTCTGACGATACAGAGTCTGTGCTCCTATGATTGTATCACTGTGGAAGGTCAATCATTGAGCATGTTAAGATAGGAATTAATGGGTTTCTGAAGAGTGTATTAACAAGTGTTGCAACAGTGAAGTTGAAAAAGAGAATGCATAATGGAGAACAGGGAAATGACAGAACTATAGAGTAAATGTTGAAGTTATGTCTTCACAGGAGAAAACAAAACAAAAAAGAAATCTTCCCAGCAAAACTAGGAAACTTTAGTCTGGTGGGAAAAAAAGGAATAGAATGAAATTAGCAACGAAGGAGTTGCAGAGAAAGTAATGGGAATAAAGTAATGGGCAAAGAGAAAGTCAGCAGAAACATATGAAATGGGAATCATATTTCAGAAAATGACTTGCAAAATTATGGAGAAGCAATCAATACAATACGATTGAGTTTTCAGGAAGGTTACTGATCAAGCCCCAAGCCTACGATACAAATTCTAATCTTATGGGACAGCGACTCACATGAGGACATGGTTTTCGAATGGGAGAGCTTACAGGAAGCAGGGAGAAGGAATACAATATTTTTTGAGTGGAAGGCCTGGGTCATTTAGCAGGAATCGGGCTTTGGCTTCCAGCTATTCCCAATACTCACCAATTTTTTTTTTAGTTAAGTGAATCAAATGCAATATTTCCAAGTCTGCTGATGGTACTAAATCATTTTAGGTTGTGAGTGGATGAGCAGGATGTAAAAAATCTCCAACGTATTTGAGACAAACAGAGTGACTGGGCCAATATGTGGCAGATGGAGAGCAATGGGGGAAGATGTGACTTTGAGCACTATGGTTGGAAAAACAGAACGGCAGCTTACCATTTGAACAGGGATTTTTTTTTTGGAAAAATGTTGATCAAAAAGAAACTTATGATGCATTTTTGTTTTCTTCTTTCAGACCTCTGCCCTCCATGCAGGGCAGTGAGTTATGAAGCCAGAAGTCAATACTGGGAATGGCATTGGCATACTGACCAGTGTACATAGACCCACCAAGTGGGGAACTGTAACATTGTCGAGGATCTGGATCTCCCCGTGCACCCGTCAGTGAAAGCAATATTGCAGGAACAGAAAATAGTTAGGAAGATAAATGGGATGTTGACCTTCATTTCAAGGAGATTTGAGTCGAGCAGTAAGGGTGACTTGCTGCCGCTGTACAGGGCCTTAATGAGAACACATCTCGAACATTGTGCAATACTGAGCGCAGTTTTGGTCTCATTACCTAATAAAGGATAAACCTGACATTGAGGGAGAGCAATGAAGGACAACAACACTGATCTCTAGGATGACGGCCTTATTGTGGGAGCAGAGTTTGGGGCGACTGGGCATGTATTCCATGGGCTTCAGGAAAATAAGTGAAATATATAAAACTTTGACAGGGTTGAAAGCAGGGATGATAATTCCCTTGGCTGGGATGTCGAAAACAAGGGGCCACAATATTAAGTCCAGACAGGTCACTCTGCATTGAGATGAGAATAAATGTCTGCACTCAGAGACTGGTGAACCTGGGGAACTGTCTCCCAGATCAGGCTGTGGAAGCCAAGGCACCTAATATACGTAAGGATTTCAAGACACTATAAAGGGATAGGAGAGGGAAGGAGTGGTGTGAAGATAGAGGATCAGATATCATTACAGGTTGTTCTCCAATAACGGGGCAGCTGTGTTCCTGTGCAACACTGTGTTGTAGAAAACCTTGCAATATTAAAAATAGGGCCTGTGGGAAAAGAAGGTGGAGAGGCGAATCCATGGAATATCAATAAAAGCCAAAAACTAAAGTTAATCTAACACACACACACACACACTAACACAGTCTAAGTATATCCTCAAAGCATATATTGTAAAGAAATAGCACAATAAATGTAACACTTTCCTACTATAGTCACTGACTACAGCACTGTACCTTTTACCAAGCTCTTCACCAGAAAGCACGAGGGGCTGACTGATCACTTAATACCGATGGAGAATTCTAGTTCTCCCCAAAAACCTCCCTGATTTGAAGTAAAGTTCCTTCTAAATGTAGATTAAGGTTAAAGGCTTGCAGAGCGTATTGAATTCCTGTTTTAGCCGAACACACTGAGGGTGCATTTTGCAGACAGAGGATCCTGAGGCCAGGTTTTGCTGTTCAGCTGGTGCCAGGCAAAAAATCACGGAACAGAGCTTGAGTTTTAAATAAAAATGCACAATTTACGAATTGTTTGCAGCCAAATTGTGTTAATAAACATGTGTTTATCAGATTACTGTCTGCATATTTAATGGAGGAGCAAAATTGATGGACAGAAAGGATCACAGTGATTTTTATTTTATATGTCCCGATGTTTTCACATACTAAGTGATATGAGCACTGTGTGGGAAAAAATGCATTGAGGAGATTTCCTCGATGCGCTAGAATGGAGAAGGCTCAATGTGTCGAATGGCCTGCTCGTTTCCCTGTGCATCTGCAGTAAAGCTGACCACGTGATGCCGATGTGGAATTCCAGTTCTCTCTGAACAAGCTTCCCCTCACAAACTTTCAAACATTAGGAAGGCAGCATCTGTCCAGAGGATAGGACTGTGTTTCGCATTCCCTTTTCCGAAAACAAGCTAGTTGCCGGTTGTGTGGTCTGGGTTTATCCTTTAAGACTTCAGAGCCGTTTCAAGCTATTGAGTGCCTTCCATGACCAATTTAGAGACCATCAAATAGCTTATCACTTACCTGTGCGTCTGCAGTCACTGTTAGGCCGGACCAGGAAAGCACGGGAGAAACTTCCTGAAAGTACATTACGGAAGGAAATAGGTGTTTAAAATCAACATTGGGTTCAAGGTCACTGTTACTGACACCAAATTTTACATCTCAATATTTTACTAATGGCTTTTAACTACCATCAGCTGCTCGAGCATTATCCTGGTCTGGATTAATAATCCAGTGACATTTACACAACTGCACCAACTCCACATGAGGACATATCAGAAACCACACTGAGCAGAGTATATTTGTGCTGCTTGAAAGCTCTGTCAAAAAGAACTCCCACCAATTTGCCTGTCGTGATGAGACTGAGGGGATGTTAAATGCTCAAATTGTAGTTATTCTCCTCTTAGGGGACTGGACATAGTTGAGTAACTTTCCAAATTGCCAGGGAGATGTCAGAGTTTGAGCTGGAATGAAACAGCTTTCCCACGGACACGGCTTGCTGTGCAGCACAAGTCTTCAGTCCTATTGCAGGAATGTGGTCAGGGCCCATGGCCTTTGTGGTAGCTACTGTGTTCTGCTGTTTCTTCATGTCACGAATTGAATTAAGACTGGCATCTGTGATTCTGTGGGAACCATAATAACTCAACATTTCTGGCTGAGGATGGTGCAGAGAATACATACTTGTCTTTTACACCGATGGTCAGGGCTGTTCCATTATTTAGGATGGGAGTATTTGTGGAGTCCTCCCCTCCACTAAGTTGTTTAATGATCCATGGACACTTATGCCTGGATATAGCAGGACTGCAGAGTTTAAATCTGGTCCGTTAGTTTTCTATAACTTTTTCCTCTTGATCAGTTGTTAGTTCTGCTGGTTAGAATGCAACCAGTCAAGTACCATAGTTTTATTTGATTGTTATCAGGTTTAGGTACACATGGTTCTGACCCTGGCATGTTCACCAACACTCGTCATTGAACCATCGATCGGTTTATGTTAATGGTAGCCTGATGAATTATCTCGGGAAAAAATATAGATTGTGGTTGAATATAATTCTGCTGTTGCTGTGATCTACAGGACCACATGATAACTCAGTTGAGCTGTAATACCTGCATTTTCAATTCAAGTCGCTGCCCCCGCAAACCCCGCCCCCCCAGTTGACATCGAGACCCATTCACCCATCAGCCCTGTACTCAGTGAGCTAACCTGATTTCTGATGTGGTAACACGTCCATTTTCGTATTTACATTCTGCTCAGCGTCTCTTCATAGTGTCACGCCTCCAATCTGTTGCATTCCTCAAGTACTTTAACATATTCATCTGAATCTTTTCCATTCCTGTAAGCCATCATCTGTACTTGAAGTGAATGTGTTGCCCTCTGTTTCTCTCCCTGACCCTGATTAAGAGCTTTGTCGTGTCAGTGAAGCCAGCTGTATGCAATTTCAGAGCCAATGAATGTGTGCACCTGGTGTTATCGGTCAGTCCACAATGTGTGGCCTTCCGTGTTTGACAGGGCGTTTGGGCAGCTTTGAACTTATTCAAAACAGCCATTGCTGAAGAAACTTAGCCGGTTGGCAGTATCTTCTGGAGTGAAAGCGGAGTTACTCTTTCTGGTCCAGTGACCTTTCTACAAAGCTCACAGATTCTCCAGAAATATTTGCCGTTTTATTTCCAGTATCCACAGTTATTTGTTTAATTGAAAATTTGTTCTGTGCCTCTTCATTTCTGGAGAAACTCAGCAACATCTACAGAGACAGAGAAACGGAGTTAGTGTTTCAATCCCAATATGACACTTCTTCAGAATTGAAAAGGATTGGAAAATGGGTTTTTAATCCCTTGAGAGAGGTGGGGTGGGTGGCATGGAAAGAGGGCGGGGCAAAAGATACATAGGTTTTTTTAGCCGTAGTGTACTAGAAGATGATGTAAATGGGTTGAATTTAAGATGTGAATGGGAGAAAGGATTTCTCACTATTTTGTGCAAGATAAAGAAGACACAGCCACACAATGTCATGGGTGGATGAGGAGGGAGAATTTTGACCATGTGGAATTATATAGATCTGGCCAGAGATACGTTTTCACTGTAGAGATGATCTCTCCCTTCAGACAAAAGAATTCAGGTGTTTCACTCCTTATTGTCGCTCGTAAGATTTTCATGCTGCCATCATGTTTTAACGTGGAGAAAAACAAACCACAGTATGAAGTTTGCGGCTGAGTGTTGTTTACCTGGCATTTTTAATATTGTTTCAAATTTACAGTGCTTTTTTTTATATAATGCTTGTTCTTGAAGTTAGAATCAGATGGATTGTAGGAGGTTGAGACATGATATTAAAGAAGTTAATAAAATCATGGGAGGTATGGCTACTGTGAATAGCCAAGGTCTATTCCACAGGAGAAAGGAGTTCAAACATAGAGGACACAGTTTTAAGGTGAAAGGAGGAAAATTTAAAAGGGACGAAAGGGCAACTTTTTCACACAGAGGGTGGTGTGGGTATGGAATGAGGTACCAGATGAAGAGTGGAGGTTGTGAGTACAACTACATATGGCCAAATATATGAATGGGAAATATTTAGAGGCATATGGGCCAAATGAAAGCAGATGGGAGTAGTTTAGTTTGGAAAACCTTGTCAGCATGGACAGGTTGGATGAAAGAGTCTATTTGTGAGCTATATGACTGTATGAATCCAGAAAGCGAGGAAAAGGGAAGGAAAGATATTATGCAAGTAAACTGGCTCTCTCTCTCTCTCTCTCTCTCTCTATATATATATATATATATATATATATAGACAGTTTACGTGTGTGTGTGTATATATATATAAAGAAACAAGCACTCGAGCTTTTCCGAGTATGAATGAAGACGTTCAACATGAGTGTGTGACCTTTGGAGAAATGGCATCAGGAAAGTACGCTTAGATTATTTGGAGGGTGCGACTGGGGAACTGCCAGGAGAAAACAGGCAGATAATTTGCAACAGTATTTTGCAATATTCACCACAGGGGAATGCAGTGTAGGTATTTCAATGATATTAATAAAATGGTAACAGAAGGAAAGTGTTTCTAACAAAAGGAACCGGTTTTTAACAGACAGATAAGATTAAGGGTAGACAGATCAGCAGTAATTCATAGCTGGTTTTAAAAGAAGTGTTCATAGAGTGACTAGCGGCACTGTGTGTAATATTCCATAACTCTCTGGATTACAGGAGTGTTTCAGCGAAACTGGACAGCCTCCAATGTGGTGCCTATCCTCAAGAAAGAAGTGAGACAGAAAGTAGGAACCATATACCTAACCCTTATTGCTGGGAATCTGCAAGAGTCTATTATTAAGGAAGGATTGCAGGGCATTTAGAAAAGCTTCACGCAGAGTCAGCATAGTTTGTGAAAGGGAAACTATATTTTGTCTGTAAAATCATGCAAAGCTTTTCTCGAGATCCCTGAGAATGTAACAAGCGGACTTAATAAAGGGGAACTGATAGACACAAGGCTTTCCAGAGAGTTTACAAAGTAAAGTTTCTTGCACAAGATAGGAGCTCACAGTATGATGGATACAGTATTAGCATGGAATGATGATTAGTTAAAACTTAGAAATCGGAGTCAGGATTAATTGGATCTTTATGATAAAGTGTATCTACTGAAGTACCACAAATATGAATACGATGATATCAGTTACTTACAATCTATACTGATAGCCTGACGGCGAGTGCAATATACATCCGAGTTTGTGGATGATACTGAGAACCAAAAGGCAGGCTGTTATTTAATGAAAAGGACTCCCCAAAAAGGAACAATACAAAAGGATTGGAGTGTTCGGTGTAGGAAACACAAGGTCAACATGCTGAAGCAGCAAGAAACTAGGATGGCACATTAGACGGGTTCCTGGGAAGAAACGGTTGAATTAATGAGAACATCTCAAATGGTGAGGCGATTAGTCATGCAGTTGAAATGAATGAGCATGATATTACTGAAATGTACAAGATAGAGAAGGGACTTGACAAGGGACATAATGCAGAATAAGGGAGATCAATTTCAAACTGAGATACAAAAAAAAGTCTTCTTTCAGAAGGTAATGAATGTCTGGAATTCCCTAACCCAGAGAGTTTTGGAGGCTGGGACACTGAATGTATTTACAGACGGGGTGGATAGGTTTTTGACATGTCAGTGGGTTGAGGGATATAAGGGTTATCCGTAGAGTAGATCAGCCATGATCCAATTGAATGACCGTGCAGACTTGACGGGCCTATCCTGTTCGCATTTCTTACATTCTCATGTTATTCCTTTGGAAAGTAACTGTTTGTTTTCCTGGCAGTCGTGTTGTGCAATGTTGTATTCATGGAGAGCAGAAGAATTGTTTAAGTTAATCCTGGATAGGGTATGGGGGCAGTAGTCACATGAAATCTGTGTCTGCAGTATGACTCCCAACTGGATCAGAAGTTACAGAGTGGGGAAGCCTGGAAACAGGGATTGGGGGTGGGGAAACTTCTTGTCCAGCCTGGATTTTCCAAGTACATTTCCGATACTGCACCTAACCACCGGACTGGCCTGGATCTGCCCCTGTGTAGCAGGTCCGAAGGGATGAATGGAACATCAGAACACAGGGCTGAGGAACACGAATGGTCCATTGGGCCCTTTGACACTACTCCACCAGTAAATTAGGTCTTGGCTAATCTCATTATGGTCCCAGCTGCACTTTTCTCCCAATGCACCATTATCCCTGATTTATCTGTCTATGGAAAATCAGACAAAGCCAGCCAGCCTTGCTCTAACATAAAGATTATAAACCTCTGGGAAGAGAATTCCCACTTCAAAGAAATCCCACGTTGTGAACTTCTCCTCATTCCTGCTCTGACTGAGATTGCAGGTTGTCCCTGTTTCCTTTTCTAGTCCCACTCCAGGTTGGTGATATGGCCGATGATAAAGGTCTCAGACTGAGTCAGGTTCAGGTAAAGGAACAAGTCAGGCAGATTTCTTCAGTCAGCAACAAGTAACGAATCTTACTAACAGAGAAGCATTGTGGACATGTGGTTAATACGTCTCCCTCTCATCACCAAGTAGCTGGGTTCAACTCCAACCTCACGCAACTCTCTGAGTGAAGTTTGAACATTCTCCCCGTGTCTATGTGGGTTTCCTCACAATGCTCCAGTTTCCTCCCATTGTCCAAAGATATGGAGCTTAGGGTGGATTCGGCATGCGAGATTGCCCATAGTGGCTAGGGTTGTGTGGGCTATTCATGGGAAATATAAGATTACATGGATGGGGTAGGGAGACAGGTCTGAGTGGGATGCAGTTCAGTGGTTCGGTGTGGATTCAATGGGCAGAATTTCCTGCATCCACACTGCACACATTCTTTGACAATGACAACAAGTTTGGAGTATACAAACACCCAGTGGGTATCTACCTGATCCATTCTCCTGAAAGTCTAGCATGTTTCAATAAGATCAGCTCTAATTCCAAGGGTAACCTGTTAAAGGCTACATAATATAAGCCCTCACAAAGCCATGCAATCTGATCAGTCTAAAAACAACAATGAATAATAATTATTAAAATTAATAATGACAATCAATAATAATAATAATATGACATTTTAAGTGGAGAATAAACTATCCATGGTATGTTTTATTGGATTTTGCATCATGGGTGAAGGGCAGAATAGATTTTGTACCTGTGTCTTTGAACTGTGTTGGCAACAAGCAAGTGTGGCATGGTGGCTCACTGCTGCCTCGTAGTCCCATGGATCTGGGCTTGATTCCAGCTTCTGGTGACTCTTTGTGTGGAGTTTGCACATTCTCCCTGTGTTTGTGTGGTTTCCTCCGGGTGCTCCATTTTCCTCCCACAATCGAAAAATGTACAGTTTAAGTAAATTGGCCATGCTAAGTTACCCATAGTGTTATGTGCATTTGTCAGGGGTAAAAATACGGTAGAGGAATGGGACTAGGTGGGTTACTGTTTGGAGGATCGGTGTGGCCTTGTTGGGCCAAATGGCCTGTTTCCATACTATGGGGAATCTGAAAAAAAATTCTAATCAAACGCTGTCTTTCCAAATGCATGCAAATCTTCGCCCTCAGAATCTTCTCAAGTAACCCACGTACCACAGAATTTAGACGTCCTGGACTTTAGTTCCCAGATTTTTCTTTGATTCCCTTCCTGAACAATGGCACAACATTTACTACCCTCCAATATTCTGGACCCTAACCTGTAGCTACAAAAGTATCACCCAGGTCCTCGTAGTTCCTTCTGTAGCCTTTTGCAGTATTCTTGGATGCATCTGTTTAGAACCAGGAGATTGACCCACCTTCATACATTCTAATGCATCCAACACGTCTTCTCCTGTGATATTGACTCACCCCAAGATGACATCACGACCTTCCTTGAGCTCCCAAGTCTTTATGTATTTCTCTATGGTAATGACGGAGGAGAAATATTCATTGAGAATCTCGCAAATCTCCCACGGTTCCAGACATGCATGTCCACTTTGGATCTTGAGGGGTCATATTCTCATTTAGTTATTCCTTTCACTTTAATATATTTAAAGAACGTCTTTGGATTCACCCTAATCTTCTCAGCCAAGGCTATTTTGTGCCCCCATTTCGCCCTTCTGATTTCCATCTTCAGTAAACTTCTGCATCCCCTGCACACCGCCACGATTTCCTTGATCCCAGCTGCATAGATCTGAGCCACGCCTCCATTTTGCTGGTCAAAGCCTCAATATCTCCTGATATCCAGGGTTCCCTATTCCTCCCAACCTTGTCTTTTACCCTCGCAGGAACATGCAGACATTGTATTGTAGACATGTCACTTTTAAAATTCTCCCACTTGCCAGAAGTCCTTTCACCTGCAAGCAAGCTCCTCCAGCCAACCCCTCCAAGTTCCTGTCTAATTCCCTTAAAATTCGCCTTTCCCCAATTTAAAACTTGAACATGTGGACCAGTTTTGTCCTTCTCCATAAGCATTTTAAAATTAATAAACTATGTTCACTGTTCCGAGAATTCTCCCCCACTGTCACCTCAGTCACCTGTCCTGCCCGAGTTCTTAGAGTAGGTCACGTTTCGTCCTTCAAGAGTTGCATCTTCTACACACTGCTTGAGGAAACTTTTCTGAACACACTTAATAGATAAAACCCATCTAGTCCTTAATTCTATGTCATTCCCTGTCTATGTTAGGAAAATTAAAATCTCCTACTGCGGAAATTCTATTTACCCTGCACGTCTACCCAATCTCTTTACATATTTTTATTCCTCTAATTCCCGGTTTACTATTTGAGGGTCTCTAGACCAACCCAAATACTATCACCAGTCCCTTCTTATTTCTTAGCTCCACCCACAAATCCTCATTAGATGATCTATAAATTATTTTATCTATGATTACTGCTGTGATACTCGCCTCAATTAAAAATGTAACTCCCCGTCCCCTCCATCCACCATATCTGTCCCACAAAAAGCACCTGTACCCTGGTACATTAAGTTGCCAGTCCTGTACCGACCTTAGCCATGTTTCAGTAATGGCTATGATATCACAGTCACACATACCCATTCACATTTTGAGTTCATCGGCCTTACCTGTCAGCCATCTTGCATTGAAACAGTTGCAATTTAATCCAACAGACATTCCTTGCTCCCTGTCGTGTTACAGCCTAACCTGTCTCTTCACTTTACTGTATCTGATTACTGTATCGGTTTCCAGCCTCACACTTAACTTCCTGCTGTGGAGGATCCCACCCCTCCTCTACCCCAGCCAAACTCGAAACCCTCACTTGTAGCACTTGCCTGCCTGATAGGATATTGGTCCCCTTCCAGTTCAGGTACAATCCGCCCTTCCCGAACAGATCATCTCTGCCCCACAAAACGATACTAGTGATCAAAAAATCTAAATCTCTGCCCCCTGCACCAATTCTTTAGCCACGCATTCATCTGCCATATCCTCCTTTTCTCATCCTCACTAGCACGGAATACTGGAAGTAAACCGGATATTACCACTGTCGTGGTCCTGCCTTTAAACATTTTTCTTAGTTCTCTATAATTACTCTGGACCTCATCACTATTTCTACCTGTGTCATTTGTACTGATGTGCACAATGACTTCTGCCTGCCAAACTGTACCATGTGAGCTCTCCTTGATCATCGTACGAACTATATGACACCATCACATTCTCGAAACCAGGTCAGTGCATTATTGCTGTTGTGGTACACAGAATAAATTCATTAACAATAAATGGCCCTACTTGTTTTGAAGATCTGTTAATATGCATCTGCATAATGTAAAAATAAGCGCTTCATGTCGTCACAATATCTGTGTTAAGATGAATATGTTTTATTCTTAACCAAAGAGAGAAATTACTGAAAAAGCTCAGCCTGTCTTGCCGCATGTATGCAGAGAAATCAGAGTTCAATTTTTCAGTCCAATGACCTATCCTTTCAAACTGATTTATTCTGAAATTATTTCCCCAGTTTTATTCTCCCACACAAGAAGAAATATCCACCCAGTATTCACCAACTGTACTCTTCTCAAAATCTTATATGGTCAATACAATAATCCACATTCTCAGGCTGAACTGTTAGTTCTTCATAACGTAATGCCTTCATCCCTTGAATGAGTAAAGAGAAAAAAATCACAGAAATGTTTCGAAAGCAGTTTTGTTTTGTTTTTTCAGGTTAGGCAATTATAACTACACATAATACTTCAGATGTGATCTCAGTCATGCCCTGTACTGATGCAGAAAAACATCACTAAGATCATACCCAACACCCATTACACGAAACAGAATTATTCCATTTACCTTCCATATCATTTGCTTCATCTTCAGAGTAATTTGATGTGAGTCATGTGCCAGAACACACAAATCCCTCGGTACGATTGAGGTCTGCATTGTCCTTGAATTTAAATCGTTTTCTGCTGTTTGTCTTTTCCTCAAAACAGAAAATTCCCATTTCTCTATATATTTATTTTTTCTGCTGTAGGTTTGCTCGCTCACAACTGTCCTCTGTCTGTCTGCCATTGCTTGATGCTCTGACCTTCCCCATTCTGTGTCCCATTGCAGATGGTCTGTACACCCTCCGTCTGTATCCCACTGCAGACACTCTGCCCTCCCTCTGTCTGTATCCCATTGCAGCACCCTACCCTCCTCCTTTCTGCATCCCATTGCAGACGCTATGCCCTCGCCCTGAGTGTATTCCACTTCAGACGCCCTCCCCTCCCCTGTCTTTATCTCATTGCAGATGCTCTGCACTCCCCTGTCTCTATCCCATTGCAGACGCTCTGCACTACCCTGTCTCTATCCCATTGCAGATGGTCTGCCCTCCCCTGTCTCAATCATTGCAGATGCTCTGCCCTCCCCCTTCTGTGTCCCATTATAGACGCTCTGCCCTCCCCCTGTCTGCATGTCATTGCAGACGCTCTGTCTCTATTTGACATCTTATTTTATGACTCCCCTGGTGCTTGAGCAAACTCATCTCCACCCCTTTCATCCAATAGTAATTTTGATGACATCACACAGATCACTGAAGAATTCCACTGGTTACAGCTTTCCAAACATAAAATGAGCAATGATCTCTAATCTGTATTTCCAGAGGTACCTCAGGTGTCCCTTGACCACTCACCCTATCCATGCCCTTCATCATTTTATAAACTTCTAGAAAGTGCAAATGTGACTCCAGTCAACACGAATGGCTGTGCTTTCACAATTCGCATCTCCTCCCTCTCCATCAAGGCAAGATTCGAAAAAGAGTTTAATCAACTTGTTCAGACATATTATGAAACAGCTCTGTGGGCTTTAAAACTGGAATTTTCGGCCCAACGATAGGGACCTACCATCGTTTAGCATTAGCCGCTAAAGCTACAGCATGATGCTTCTGTGTGTTTGTTCATCAGCCTGTCGTAACATGCTGTGACACACATCCACAGGACATGAATACACACCACCTTCTCCAGTGATGGGGCACTACCAGACTGTCATGGACTGGAATCGACTCCAGAGTTCCGCCTCAGAAATGTGGGCACCTTCCATTAAACAGGGCCGAAACCATGCCCAGATTTTGGATCATATTTTAGATGTATGGATCTGTTAAATTCTGTTCACATTATCAAATTATGCAGGGAACATTTCTCATTGAAAAAGGTACAAGTTATTCGCCTTAATTCTCGGATGTTGAGTGCATTTGCTGTGCCATTGAGATAAACAATGAAGATCTTTAATTACTTGGCTATCATTTCTGGTTTAAATGACTATTAACAGTAGTCAGCTATTTTAGGGGAAGAAATCTTGCAACACACTGTGTACTATAAAAGTTCTCGAGTAGATATCAATACTGAACAACAGAGATGAGGAAGAAGCACAATTCTGCTCCCAAAACACCGGTCACTATTTCAACTCTCTAACATGTGGCTTCCCTCTACCTAAAAGAATTCATTGATACAAGGCAACTATTTCCTTTCCAGATTTTGCTTACCAACTCCTCCCTCTGCCTGCGCAAGGCAAACCAAGCTCTGGGTCTTTGGGAAACTCAAGGCTGGTGTCTGTAGGCCTTCTGGAGAGGCGATTGTCGTTTTAATCCGAAGGGGAAGTAGGAGGGGTCAGTAATATCATTCACTGAGCTGAGGTGTAGCAGATGTGCTTTAACATGGATACATGTGAGGTACTGCATTTTGGTAAAACAAACAAGGGGAGGGCTTCTACAATTAATGCTGGGCTTTGGTAGTTATATAGAAAAGAGGGACCCAGGGGCTCAGGTATAATTCTTTGAAGTTTGTGATGCAGGGTGTTTAAGGTTACTTCATTGCTCAGACCTTTGAGGTTAGAAGTTGGGAAGTCATGCTGAGATTGTACAGGACATTGATAAAGCCGCTTCTGTAGTTCTGTGTGCAGTTCTGTTATAGGAAGGATATCATTAAGCTGGAGCGGGTTCAGAAAATATGTACCAGGATGTTACCAGTAACACCTCATCGTCTGCCTCGCAAGCCAGCGAAATCACGGCATGACCATTGGATTCACTGATTTACAAATCTCCCCCTCGCCAACCCAGATCCCAGATCCAACCCTCGGACGCACATCTGCCCTCTCAAGGAGACGTAATGTCCATCTTCCTTCCCACCATCTGCTCCGCACTCCCCACTGATCTATCACTATCACTTCGTACCTTCGCTCACCTATAACTTATCTTTTCCCCAGCCTCACCCCATCACCGAGTTTCTCTTAGCCTCCTCCTCCCTCTCCTGTCCTGAAGAAAGGTCCTGCCTGAAATGTCGACTCTCTTGCTCCTCGGATGTTGCCTGGCTGACTGTGCCTTTTCCACCGCCATGCTTTACCGACACTGAATTATCAAACATCTGCAGTACCTTTTGTCTCTTGGGTACCATATCGTTGTCTGTTATAACCGCACGTAGTCTTTGGGATATTTTCTTCTCAGGTCATGGACAATAAAAGTTCTCTCAATGTCTTACTGATATTGCAGTGCCTGATCAGTAGATACAGAATGTATCTTTCAATTTATAAATGGAGAAGCATGCTTATATTCTGATAAACCCCTGGCATTCTCCCATATCGAAGGCAGATTGAATGCTGACACATGATTGATCTACGAGACGGAACATTTATTCCCTCAGTCACCCCCCGCATTTCCGATCCAGAATGTGTAAATTTTAATCAGAATTTGGAATTTTAATAAAAAGTATTGAATTAAAATGGGTCATCGAGAGTTATTTGCTCAGTGACTGTGATTGATGTCAGTCTCCGTGCATCCGAAATGTATAACTGGCGGGCTTTCCTCTTCTATTAATTAGGGACTTGGTTGAATGAGTTATCCCCTAGTATCAGCGGGAGCAGCTGGGACAGCAGTTACAGAGATCAGCAGGTGTAGAAAGAGGGGAAGGAGAGTTCAGAGTCTGAGAACATTAGATTGGAATGTTCCAACAATGGATCAGAATCTGAGAACATTAGACTGGAATGTTCCGACAATGGATCAGAATCTGAGACCATTAGACTGGAATGTTCCGACATTGGATCAGAATCTGAGACCATTAGACTGGAATGTTCCGACAATGGATCAGAATCTGAGAACATTTGACTGGAATGTTCCGACAATGGATCAGAATCTGAGAACATTAGACTAGAATGCTCCAACAATGGACAGTAGTATATCTGTTTGTTTATTTTACTGGCTTTCTCAACCTTGGATGTCATTAGTTTTGCGGATCTACGATGTATCAATGGTTATTCAAGCGGGTTACTATCGCATCAACACTATAGTTGGTGTTCCTGGTACGTCATTCTATCTGTTCATTAAGCCAGGTTGGACTGAATTGCTGTTCATATTGTTTAAAATTCAGCAAGATAGATGTCAAGATTTTCAATTCCAATGAAATATTCCATTCCTCACAAATTATATCGAACAATTATTCAAGACAAAATACTCACCAATGTGTGAGAAGAACCAGACTGGTCTCAAACTCCATAATCCATCTAGCCCTGCACAGATCTACATTTCTATATCCTCCACACTCACGAATCCTGTCCAATACCACCATCATGATATCCCCGTCTCCTCCTGAGCCTCAGTGCATCTTCTGAATAAACCATCAATTGTGTCTTTGTTAAATCTGGATACAATTTATCAAGTCACTTCTAACCACATGTCAATTACAGAATAATTGTTCTTGAGTATGTTGAACTTGTTCACTGCACAGATTCTGTCAGACTGGCAGACACTGCATGCTACTTATGTTATTGACACATAGTTTAGAGGCACAGAATAATAATCTGTTGGTATCTCTTGAAGGAAATTGATGTAATTGAACTGAAACTATCATCATTTGTGAGAAAAGCCCCACCTGCTTGCTTCATGTCCTTCAGAGAAGTCAATGCATTTTCCTTCCCCAGTCACGTCTGGACAAACACACAGCAACGTGTTTTACTTGTTACTGACCGTGGAGCAGCTGAACCAGTCACTCAGTTCAATATCAGCATAACATGCTGCCTGACATTGGTTGCACACATCCCGTGAAAGAAGAACAAAAGTAAAGTTAGCTCCATTCCTCTGCCTGATTCCTTATTCCTACACTTCATTTTCATTCAGGCAGGTGACAATTCGCTATTTTGTGTGCAATCTTTCTAACTGACTCTCTCCCCAAGCGTGATGTTCACATCTACGGGCACCTCTGTTGCTGGCTTTACTGATGCTGACATGCAGATGTAAGGAACTTTGAAATTCCACAATAGTGGCAGTGCATAATAAAGATACAGAGACCAGTAAGTGAGGTAAAGAAATTATTGCGGTCATTGAGAGTGTGGTTGAGCCAGTTTTGGGGGTATTATGAACAGATTTTATCTCATTTAAAAGGAAGTGTCCCATTGCAATAGAGGTTGTGTAAAGGAATTTCACAAGACTAATGCCTGGGCTGATGATAAAAAAGGAGTGAGTGAAGGTTAATCTGTAGCACTGTCAGAGAATAAGAGGACATTGCATTGAAACTTGATATAGATGGGAATCACTCCTTATGTTCTACACAGACACTAAGAATGTGATACATTCCATGGCGTATATTTTTATTTTTACTCGGGATGCATGATTCTGGATATTTAAGTGCCTCTGAGAATAAAATCTTCAGTCAAATCCTGCCTTGATATCAGGGTCAATCCCTCTTTCCGAAGCAGGTCAGTTAAACAATTTTGTTAATGTTAGTAGTTGATGATGTCTGTGTGGAGAGTGTTTTCTTCTCACATAGGGTAGTGATTGTCAGGAATTCTCAGATCAAGAAAGTTAGGGGAGCGAGATCACTCCAAGTATTTAAAGAGGAGGTAGATAGAGTTTTGACCTGTCAGAGAGCTGAACGGCGTGAAGAATTGCGCATTAAACAACAGTTGATGCTAACAGTAGTTTAGCCATGATAGCATACAATGGCGTGAGCATCCAAATTACCTATTTCTATTCCTGTTTCTTATGTTCTCATATTCTGTCTTTGGAAAGTGAATGGTTGTAATTTTCCTGGACGTGTTGTTATTGAATGTTGAGGACAGTGAGAAAAAAGTATTTTGAGAGCCATCTCTGAAAGAGATTTGGGCCCGATATTCACAGTGAATCTGGGTCTACAACATGGCCAACAAATGTAATACCAGTTGCAGAGAGGAGACACTCTTTGAAGAGGTCGGAGACCACCTTCATATCCAGTTGGATTTCCCATCACATTTTCCAGCCCACAGCAAACCACACAGTGTTGAGGGACTGAATGGTATCCTGTGATACTGCGGACCAGGTATTTGGAGCAGGTGATCTCTATCTGGAACATGAGTGGAACATAGGAACATAGGACTGAGGAGCAGGAGTGGGTCATTAGGCACTTTGTCATTGCTCGACCAGACAATAAGATCATGGCTGATCTGAGTGTGGTCTCTGCAGCACTTTTCTGTCTGTCCACAATTTTCTTCCACTCACATGTCTGCCAAATGTTGCAAAACATAACTTTGAACAAATGCAAGCACCCAGTCACAATACTAGGAAACTGCACAACGCAAAGTATACAGCCAGCACAATTCTGGAAGGCAACAGGCATTTAGCTATCAATCTTGTTCCCATCCAATTAATTCTGCTGCAGTTTATCATTTTAGATTTGTGCATGGAATGTGGGTGTTGTTGACTGGTCAACATTTATGGACCATGTCTAATTACGCTGGAAATGGTGGTGTTGAGCTGCATCTTGGGATGAAACCTCTGGGGAAGAGAATTCCATTTGAACAGCCCGTGCGAATTTCTCATTTCTGTTATGATCAATGTTGGAGGGTCACTGTGTCTTTTTCTAGCCCCACTTCTCCACTGGTTACAACAGGCTTGAAGTGTAACCTAGCTCATCCTCTCGAAAAATGTGAGACACAGAGTCACACACGTACAGACGCATACACAAGCACACATGTCTGAAGAGGAAAACGAATAGGAAAAGGTTTCCAGAGTTTCATAGTAGTTGAACTCATTTCAAATGGAAAAGAGATAATATGTCCCAACTGATACTCTGTTTCCTACGTTATTCTACTCAAACAAGCTGATGGTATGAGACTTCTTCCTGGAACAGTTGGATTTGGCAGAATTTCCTTTCCTTCAAGCAGTGGAGCGATTCCCATAAATCCTCAAAAGGAATCCTCCAAGTTTGGTAAAGATGACTCAGGGATTTTTTGCTCTCACATTTTGCTGTCAGGAGGGACAAAGTAAGAGAGAGGGTAGCAATAGACTGTGGCTGACGGCCATAATATCATCGGATATAGGAATAGAAATTAGGCCATTCAGCCCATCTAATCTGTCCCACCATACAATTATGGCTGACAAGTTGGTCAACCGCATTCTTCTGCTCTCTCCCTGTAACCCTTGATCCCTTTGATACTCAAGAAGCTAACTATCTCTGCCTTAAATATACACAAAGACCTGACTTCCACTGCCTTCTGTGAAAATGAATTCCATACATTCTCCACTCTCTGGCTGAAGACGTTTCCCCTTACCTCCGTTCTAAAAGGATTTTCCTTTACTCTAAGGCTGTATCCTTGGGTCCTGGAGTCTCCTGCCAATGGAAGTCTTCTCACCATCCGCACTGTACAGGCCATTTAGTATCTGTATGTTCCAATTAGATCCCCCACATACCTCTGAACTCCATCAACAACAGACCCAGAGTCTTCAACCGTTCTCATATGTTAAACTTTGCATTCCTGGGACCATTCTTGTGAAGATTGTGTGGACCCATTCCAAGGTGAGTACATGCTTCCTGAGACATGGAGCTTAGAACAGCGCACAATACTCCAAATATGGTCGGACAAGGGCCTTATAGAGCCTCAGAAGTACTTCCCTGCTTTTATATTCAAATCCTTTCCAAATAAATTCCATCACTGCATTTGCCTTCCTGACTACTGCAAGTTTATATTGAGAGAATCCTGGAGTAGAACTCCCAAGGCCCTTTGCACTTCAGACAACTGGATTTTTTTAGTAGTCCATGTTTTTATTCTTCCTAACAAAGTGCATGTTCCCACAATTTCCCACTTTGTACTCCATCTGTCACTTCTTTTCCCATTATCCTAAACTCTCCAAATCTTTCTTGAGCCTCCTTGCCTCTTTGACGTCACCTGTCCCTGTACCCTTCGTCTTATCATCCTCAAACGAAGTCAGAATGCCTTCAGATCCTTCATCTGGATCATTAATGTATAAAGTGAAAAGTTGTGGTCCCTACACTGAGCCTTAGGGAACACCACTTGTCACCGGCTGTCATCCTGAGAAGGACACTTTTATCGACACTCTTTGTTTCCTGCCAGACAGCCAAACTTCTATCCATGCTCGCACCTTGCCTCTAAAACAATGGACCCTTGCCTTATTCAGTAGTCTCCTGTCAGAATATTGTCAAAGACCTATTGGAAGTCCTGGTGGATGACATACATTGGCTGCCCTTGGTCAAAGCTGCTCGTTACGTCCTCAAGGGTTTCTACCAGATTCGCTAGGCATGATCTCCTTTTGATGAAACCATGCTAACTTTGTCCTAATTCACCATCGACACCCAAGTATTCAGAAATCTAATCCTTCACAATGGATTCCAGGATCTTAACCAGAGCCAAATTGAGATTAGTCAGTCTGTAATTTTCCATTTTTTGCTTTCATCCCTTTTTTAACAGGGGTATCACGTTAGCGATTTTCCAGTCCTCTGGGAATCTCCCTGATTTGAGAGATTCCTGAAGGATCACCACCAATGCCTCCACTGTCTCATCTACTATCTGCCTTAGAAATCTGGAGTGGAGTCCATCTGGTCCAGGTGATTTACTTACCTTCAGGACATTCAGTTTTCCCAGCACCTTCTCCTCGGTGATGGCCACCTTGCTCTGATCTGTCCACTAAGTCTTTTCAATGTTTGGGGTATTACTCGTGCTTTCAACCGTGAAGACTGACACGAAGTAATTTTTCAGCTCCTCAACCATTTCCTTGTTCCACATTACTATCTCTCATGCGTCAATTTCTGGCGATCAGATGCCCATTTGTGCCTCTCGTTTGCCCTTTATGTATCGAAAGAAGCTTTTGCAGTCTTTCTTTACATGACTGACTTACTTACCCTCATATTTAATCTTCTCCATAAGACACCATAAGACATCGGAATGGAAGTAAGGTCATTCGGCCCATCGAGTCCACTCTGCCATTTAATCATGGCTGATGGGCATTTCAACTCCACTTACTCGCATTCTCCCCGTAGACCTTAATTCCTTGTGACATCAAGAATTTAACAATCTCTGCCTTGAAGGCATTTAGCGTCCCGGCCTCCACTGCACTCTGCAGCAATGAATTCCACAGGCCCACCACTCTCTGGTTGAAGAAATGTCTCCACATTTCTATTCTGATTTTACCCCCTCTAATTCTAAGGCTGTGTCCACGGGTCCTAGTCTCCTCGCCTAACGGAAACAATTTCCTAGCGTCCACCCTTTCCAAGCCATGTATTATCTTGTAAGTTTCTTTAGATCTCCCCTTAACCTTCCAAACGCCAATGAATGCAATCCCAGGATCCTCAGCCATTCCTCATATGTTAGACCTACCATTCCAGGGATCATTCATGTGAATCTCCGCTGGACACCCTCCAGTTCCAGTATGTCCTTCCTGAGGTGTGGGGACCAAAACTGGACACAGTACTCCAAATGGGGCCTAACCTGAGCTTTATAAAGTCTCAGTAGCACATCACTGCTTTAATATTCCAACCCTCTTGAGATAAATTACAACGTTACATTCGCTTTCTTAATCACGAATTCAACCTGCATGTTTACTTTTAGAGAATCCTTGGCTAGCACTCCCAGATCCTTTTTACTTTGGCTTTATGAATTTTCTCACCATTTAGAAAGTAGTCCATGCTTGTATTATTTTTTCCAAAGTGCACGACCTCGCATTTGCTCACAATGAATTTCGTCAGCCATTTCCTGGACCACTCTCCCAAACTGTCTAGACCCTTCTGCAGCCTCCCTACTTCCTCAGTACTACCTGCCTCTCCAGCTAACTTCGTGTCATCCACAAACCTCGCTAGAATGCCCCCAGTCCCTTTCTCCAGATCATTAATATATAACATAAACAGCTGCAGCCCCAACACTGAATCCTGCGGGACACCGCTTGTCACTGGCTGCCATTCCGAAAAGTAACCTTTTATCCCAACTGTCAGACAGCCAATCCTCAATCCATGTCAGTAGCTCACCTCGAACACCATGGGCCCTCACCTTACTCAGCAGCCTCCCGTGTGGCCCCTTATCAAATGTCTTTTGGAAGTCTAGATCAACCACATCCACTGGGTTTCCCTGGTCTCACTCCTTATTTCTTTTTGTTTTGTTGCTCTCTGTTGGTCTTTGCAAGTATTACGACATGGTGGTGAACGCCTCTGTTAATTAAACCAAACACTCAGGAAAGCTCACCTCATCTCGTAATCTATTAGAATATGAGTGACAGCGAACACCCAAATTCCACTACTTAAAGAAAATAACGCCAATTTATTTTTAACTGTAAAAGTGACCATTACTCAACAACTATTTATAACTTTAACCAACCCACCCCCCACAACGGCCCTCAACTCTCTAACAATATGCTGTTTCAATAGGACACTCATGAAGATTACATCAACTTGATTTCAAAACCACACAGCCACTACCATCTTCTGTGATGTTACTCTTCTGGCTGCTGAATTCCCGCTGTCATCGTATTTCTGTTTACTGTGAATATGTTTCGTATGAGAAAATATCTATGATAGTGAGTATTGCCTAATTTCTTGCAGAGCAAGATGATTGATCCCCAGACTTCTTCAGTCTCGATTGCATCCACTCTCGCCCCAATTTTCAAAATGTTCGCATTTTTATGTCCCCAGCATCAAATTGCCTCACTGGTTTAATGTTGGCAAAACAATAAATTCAATCTCGATTTGCTTTCAGTAACAGAGAGAGACTGAAGGAAAGAGAGTGTTGCATGCAACAATGTGACTGGTGGAGCAAGAGCTATTTCGGGGACAGGTGCTGTAACAGATATTCAGAGAGTGTGAGGGAGTAGAGGGAATAGGGAGACATTTGTCCAGGCCCAGCGGGGAAGGTCATTGATGATTGTCCTGTATTGATGGGCATTCCTTCAGCTCATCTCAACATCGGGGTGAGCCTTCCCAATGTCTTGTCCACTTCTGTCACTAATAACACCACAGAGCACATCCCTCAGCTTCTTCAGAATCAGTTTGCGTGGATCTTGCAAACAACAAGGAGGAACAAACGTTGGTTCCTTACATATCTAAACCAAAACTGTTGTGCAATTTTGTGCATCATATTCACTTGGAAATTAGGTGTGAAAATATTGTGGCTGCTGCAGTTATACTGGATGGTCTAAAATTGTATCTGAACTGCGTTAAGTAAATGATTGCTAATGCTTTGAAAAATAAATGTCATAAGTGTATATGAGGTAGGTTGAAGAGTATGTTTTGAACCAAACTAGAGAGCAGGTTATTTCGGGATGGTGTTGTGTAGTCAGATGGACAATTACTAACCTTGCTCTGAAGCAGCTTTTGAGGAATAATGACATTAGTATGTTGCATTTTACATGGTGCCTGCAGGCAATATACAATTTTTGAACATTACACTCAAATATCACGGAACCCGAAGGCAACAGGATCACATGAATTGGGAAAATACAATGTAACATTTAGTGTGAAACAAACAACGTTATTGATAGACGTAATGCAAAAACTGAAAAGTACATACATATCACTAAGTTATAAACACCAAAGAAAGGCAAGGTGACTCAATGATTGTTAACGTAAGAATTTAACTAGTGCATTAAACCAAAGGAGGCAGCTTCAGAAGAATTCCAGATATGGTGGAAGCCTAAACATTCTGAGAGATTTACTTTTCTGTAAATAAGGACGAAGAAACTGTTTAGGAAATCAAAAAGAACATGAACTCAAACGATCCATACAACAAAGAAAACAAAAGCAAGCATGTGGAAATTTGTAATGTTTATAAGGAGAATTCATTGTGGGAAACAAGGAATTGGCAGAGCAACTAACCAGCTCCTTTGCATCTGTCTTCATGGAGAAAGCTCCAGACAATCTCCGTGTAAAGCAATTGATTGCATGGGACTTGTGCGGAATTAAAGACAAAAGTCAATTCATATCAGCAAAAAGATAGTACTTGAAAATGGAGCTAGATTGATCATTGCTAAGTCTGATGTGCAAGAATCTACTTCATATCAAAATATCAGAAATAAAACAGCGTATTCGTTGAACTGTCGGTGACAGTGTTTTATTTTACTGTAGATCCTGTAAAGACCATAAGCCCTTGTAGATAACTGGAAGGTAGTAAACATAATCCATCTATGTACGCAGGGAAGAAGAGATAACGTGTAGAACTGCAGATCAAGTAGCTTGACATTTGTAGGGAAACAATTGGAATCTATTTAAAAAGATGTGATATTGGGTATTTAGAAACTAACTGTAACATTACAGAGAATCACTCTGCATTTCTGACAGAGAAATCATACCTGACAAACTTTGGAATTGTTTGAGTTTTTTTGTTCTTGCAGCATAAATAATGGACAACAAGTGGAAGTGGTGTGTTTGGATTTTCAGAAGTCTTTTTGTAAGAAATCACACAATGAGTTTGTAAATGCAATTGACGTGAATAGTATTTGGAGGAATACATGTAATTGGAAAGTTATTGTTAGGGTGGAGTTTGTTTATGGGAATCGGAGTATAAATGTAAAGATATCACGAAGCAGTTGCATAGACTGTTGGTGATAGAGTACCTCGAGTAGTGTGTACAGCATTGGTAAGCCAATCTAAGAAAGTGTATGCTGATCACAGAGGACGTGCAAAGGACATTCTCGAGATTAATCACTCATAAATCAAGATTTTTTGATGGGGAGACTTGTCTTGTGACCTCTCCAGTTTCAAAGAACAGTGACATTTAGAAAATCTATGAAAAAATGTGACAAGGTGGAAGTAAACAGGATGTTTCTCTGGCTGTCTACTCTACATTTAAGGCAAGTAATGGCAGGATAAGGGACAAACCATTTAAGACCGTAATAAGGAGGAAATTCTTCACTTGGATGGGATTGACTAACACGGGTGCATGGAAATCTGCTGGCAGGCCAATATTAGGGAGAATCCCCAAATATTCTACAGATACCTCAAGTGGAACAGAATAAACAGTGAACAGGTAGGACCTATCAGTGACTTACCAAGTTGCATCCAAAATCAGCTTCGTGGTAAAAGGCTATTTGTGTGACTGGTGACTAATGTCCCCTGGTGTACCGCAGAGTTCAGTGCTGTGTCCCTTATTATTTGTGGTATTCATAATTGTTGAGAATGTGAAGTGGGTAGGGGGAATGTGATAAGCAAGTTTGTGTTTGACATAAAGATTAAAACGGGTGTTTGGCCATGAGGTGGGAGGTGCAATCTGTTACAGGAAAGTATACATAGAATGGTCAGATGGGCAGGTCAATGGCAGATGGAATGTAACCCTGATAAATATGAGATGCTGCACGATGGAAGAAGGAACCAGATTGGGGAGGACTCCATGAATGGCAGCATGCTAGGTAGTTCAGCGGGTGCTTCTCCACCCATCACTGAATGTGACTGAATATGATCATTGATGAGTGAAGCAGGACCATTGATAAAGCCTTTGTTCATTGACCTAAAGATTGTAAGAGATTCATACCGCACTTTGGTAAGGACAAATTAAATAATTTGTGCAGTTCTGGGAGCCACATTACAGGAAGGATGTGATTTTACCGAATAAGGTGCAGAGGAGTTTCACCAAGATGTTCCCTAGGATGGGGGATATGAGCTGGCTAAGCTCGAGTTATTTACTTTGGAGCAGAGAAAGTTGAGTAGGTAAGTAATTCAGGTTTAAGATTCCAGAGGCATGGACAGGGTGAATAGACAACAGCTGTGGCTTTTAGTCAAAGTGTCAGCTTCCTTCCAGTCTGAATGGAGAATGGAGAACAGAGCAACATGACACAACTTCACTTCTGTCTTATCAGAAAAAAGACAGAAACAAAGCCTTCCCAATAATAGGAGAAAACCTGAGTCTGATGAGAAAGTATATAGAATGAAATTAATAAATAAACTAATTTGGAGAAATATTGGAACTGATAATAATGGGCACACATATTGATGAAATGTGAAACATATTTGTGAAACTGACTCGTAGATTAATTACATAAAAAAGAGGCACTGAACTTGGATTTTCAGCCAGAGTTTTAATTGAGTCCCAAGCCTCGTGTGCAAAGTAAAAGCACATGGGATAGGGGATAATATATGGACATGATGTTACAATGGGAGAGCTGACAGGAAATAGTGAATCGGAATAAATGGGTGGTTTTCAGTTTGGAAGGCTCGTGTGGCATCACAATGATTGGTGCTTGGGCCATAGATATTCACAATACATCTCAAGCACCTGGTTGAGAGAATCAAATGCAAAGTTTCCGAGTCTGCTGACGGAACAAGGATTTTGAAAGGTGAGGAGACTGTTCTGTATGTTGAATTGCCATCATTACATATCTGTCCTACTGTGATGGTGTCGTGAGTGAATATGTAGATGGCGTTCGTTCTGAATTTAGCAACACAGTCGTGGGTGTACAGGGAGTATAGTGGGGGGCTGATGACACATCTAATGGGATATCAGTGCTGAATGTTAGTGTGGAAGAGGCACATTTTCTCTAATTGCTGACTGTGGGTCAGAAATCTGAGGATCCAATTTCAGAGGGCGGGGCTATTATTATTATTGTCCATCCCTCCAGTCTGAACTGCCATGTCCCCCAATACTCTCTGTTTTCTGTCTCCTTCACAATGCCATAATCACACTGTAATTAAAGTCCAATAAATGACACTTCCACACAGTTCATTAATATCGATAACATCAGTAGCACAGGCCTCATCAGCCCTCTCTGATCATGGAATAACAAATTGAATTGCATTCTTCACGTACAATTTTTTGTTGGCATATTCATGCCATTTGTCTGTTCTAACCCGACGTTGCCTCAGGCACACATTCCCCTCACATCATGAACGATATAAATTGTCTCAATGTTTTATTGAAATTATAATGCTTGATCAGTAGTTGCAGAATGTATGTTTCCATTGATAAACAGAGATGCATGTTTACATTCTGATAAACTTATGGCATTACTCCTACGTCCAAGGCAGATTGAATGGTTACACTCAATTGATCTACCAGCCCCTTCAGATGCCCATCAGTCACTCTCACATACCCCATCATTAATGCAAAAAAGTAAATCATTGTTTTGAATTTTAATGAGGGCTTATGCCCGAAACGTCGAATCTCCTGTTCCTTGGATGCTGCCTGAGCTGTTGCGCTTTTCCAGCAACACATTTTCAACTTGAATTTTAATAAAACAGCATTGAATTAAAAGGCGTTGGTTGGAGCGATTTGTTCAGCGACTGTGATTGATGTCAGTTTCCGTGCATGCTAAATGGGTTACTGGAGGGTTTGCCACTTCTATTAATTCGGGACTCGGTTCAACGTCTTATCCCACAGTATGGGCGTGTGTATCACCAACAGCACTAACAGGGAACAGCAGCTCGAGACACGAGGAAGGAGAGATCAGAATCTCAGAACATAAGACTGGAAAGTTCCAATAATGGATCAGAGTCTGAGAACATGAGATTGGAATATTACAATAACAGACAGAAGTTTATCCTGTGGTCTTTACCATCACCCTCAGCCTTGGATATAATTAGCCTCATGGATCGAAGGTGTCCTTTGGATTATTCAAGGTGGTTAGAATCCCATCCTCGCTATAGTTGGTGTTTCTGGTAAGTCATTCCATCTGACCATTAATTCAGATGAAGGGCTCTGGCCCGAAACGTCGAATTTCCTGTTCCTTGGATGCTGCCTGACCTGCTGTGCTTTAACCAGCAACACATTTTCAGCTCTGATCTCCAGCATCTGCAGACCTCACTTTTTGCTCATCTGACCATTAAACCGAGTTGAACTGAATTGCTGTTCATATATAAATTTTAGAATTTAGAAGTCATCATTTTTCAGATCCAGTCAAAAATGTTAGTCCTTGCAAATTATAACTGGCAAATTATTATTCACAACTTACTCAGCAATATGCGTTGAGGAACCAGACTGTTTGCAATCTCCATGATCTTTTTTCTCCTTTCAGATTTGCATTTTTACTTATTCTCCCCACTCACCAATCCTGCCCCAAGACCACTATCAGGATACTTCAGTCACCTTCTCAGCCTCAATACAACTGCTGAATAATCCATCATTTGTGCCTTTGTTAAGTCCAGCTATAACCGTTTCAAGTCCCTGCTAACTATCCTTCCGTCACAAAATATTTGCAATTGAGATGGGTAATTTGTCCTCTCCACAGAATCTGTCAGATGGGCAGACAGTGCATGGTGGTCAAGTCATTGACTCATAATTGAGAGGCACAGAAGAATAATCTTTTTGTGTCTCATGAAGGAAGTTGATGCAATGCAAATGAAATCATCACCACTTGTTATAAACAGAACCCAACTGTTTGCCCCATGTCCTTGAGAGAAGGCAATGTGTTAACCTTCCTGTGGAACAGCTAAACCAGCCACTCAGTTCAAGACCAGCCTATCATGCTGGCCAGACTATGGCTGCACACATCCCGTGAGGGCAGAACAAAAGGAAAGCTAACTCCCTTCCTCTGCCTGATTTCCATGTTCCTGCAAGTAAGTTCCATTCAGGTAGGTGACCATTCCCTGTTTCGTTTGAATTCTTTCTGACTGAGCCTTCCTCGGAACGTGATATACATCTCCATCGGCACCTCTGGTGATGACTGACGCAAAGGTGCAAGAAACTTCAAAATTCCACATCATTCTCAGTACAGTGAGAAGGAATGGCTTTTTATACCACAGGAAAGAAGCTGAGACAGCTACGTGAAGGAAAAGAATTGTTGTGATCAACCCTGAGAGTGTTGTTGAGATAGTGTTGCGGTATTGTGCACAGATTTTCTCCCCTTTATAAGGAATAATTCTCTTGGCAGAAAGAGTGTAAAGAGGTTTCACCAGACTAATTGTTGTGATGATTGTACCATCGGGTGTGGCTGAGGATTAACCTGTAGCGCTTTCAAGGAATAAAAGGTGATTGCATTGAACCGTAAGAGGATGGGCAGTCACTCATTATATTACAAGCAGACACTATAATACGGTGATAAATTCCATGGCTTGTTTGTTACTTGGTTTACATGATTCTGGGCGGCTTAAAAGCCTCTGAGAACTGTTCTCTCACTCCACGCCCCTTCCCATTTCGGCTGAGAGAAAGAGAGTGTCAGTCTTTGACTAGACTCTTCCAACATTAATGCAGTGCATTTGGTGTGTGACCATACATAGAACTTCAAGTTATCCACCATCCCGACAGGAGCCACAATACCTTCACTCTAAAACAGTTAACTATCCCCACCAGCTTCTGACCACCACAGAGAACATGGGTCTGTCTTCTTGGAGATGGGAGATGCCTCCATAAGGCTTGGCACAAAACATTTGGCTTCCTTCCATACTGCTGGCAAAACATGTTAAAGTATCATTTGTTCCACAGGCAATGGAGCCACGAGGAGAATTGTGAGCAGTCTATGAATGCAGTCTCTGCTCCATTCGTTTTCCAGTTTGGAGCATCCGTGACACCCTCCTATTCCTGTGTAAGTGTCTCGAGGGGTGAATGGTCTCCTCCTTGTTCTATAGAACAGGTTTAGGGGTCTTACTGAACTCTGCCTGTTCCTGTTTAACAGCTCAATATACTGACCAGACCCATCATCTTCCTGTAGAACAGGCAGGAGGATTGAATGGGCTGTCCCTCTTCTTGTTCAGTCATTTCGATGGGCTGAATGGTTTCCACATAGCCATGTAACCAGTTTGAGATACTGAATGAGCTCCTCTTTTAACTGTGGAAATGTGCAGTGTCTGGCCGTGCTGTTACATGAATGTTACCGACGCTTTAACACCACTAACGTGAATGTTATTTGGGTCTTGCTGAATATAGACACAGACCGGTTCAGGAGCTGAGGGGGGACAAATTATTCTGAGTATTGTGTGATTTTCAGTGATCAACCTGCTTCTGATCTTGTGATAGACGGGGGAGCCAGGAATGGGGGCACATAGACGTTGACGAAGGAGCTGAAGATGTTTGTGCTGAGCAAGTTAATCTAAGGATCTCCTGAAGAGATATCCCGGAACCGAGAGGATTGTCGGCCACCGACCACAAACATCTTCCTTTGTGCACTGAAAGACGCCAACCAGTGGGGAAGGTTAGACCTGATTCTCATTAAGCTCAAATAAGTAAGTGGTCCCGATGACATCGTCAGTCAACTACTGCCTTGACCTGAAGGCCATTCACTCTTCATTGAGCCCCTGTGTTTACCTCTTGTTCATATCAATAGGTGACGGCGTATGTGTAGAGAGTGTTTTCCTCTCACAGAGGGTAATCAATGTCAGGAACTGTCTGGACTCGAGAGTTAGGGGAGCTACATCACTGAAAGTATTTAAAGAGGTGGCACATGAATCTTTGACCTCTCTGTCAGAGAGCTGAGGGATGTAAATAACTGGCCATTAAGGAGGAGTTAATGCTAACAGTAGGTAAGTCATGATTGTATACAATGGCTTGACCGTCCGGATTATCTATTGCTGTTCCTTATGTTTTCATTTTCTGTAATTTCAAAGTAAACGGCTGTAATTTTCCTGGATGCACCCTGTTATTGCATGTTATAATCAGAGAGAGCAAAGCATTTTTGAGTCATCTCTGAGTGAGGCTCTACCTTGCACTTTGTTCTGATTAAGGTCTCAGCAGCACTTTTCTGTCAGTGTACCATTTCCCCACATTCATTTATCTTTCAAATGTCTTACATAGACAGTTTTGAACAAATTGAAATATTCAGGCATCACAATCTTCTGGGGAAGGGAATTCACACCGTAACAACCCTTTGAGAATCTCTTGTTTGTGTTCTGACCAATGTTGGCGGATCCCTCGTATCTTTTCCCACTCCTCTATTGGTGAAAGCAAATTTTAAATGTAACCAGTTGAGTGCTGTGTCCAATGATATCTATATGAGACTGGGTAATT
Organism: Hemiscyllium ocellatum; assembly: GCF_020745735.1. Classification (NCBI taxonomy): domain Eukaryota; kingdom Metazoa; phylum Chordata; class Chondrichthyes; order Orectolobiformes; family Hemiscylliidae; genus Hemiscyllium; species Hemiscyllium ocellatum. The sequence goes on along the minus strand of NW_026869134.1, from coordinate 222,275 downwards.
TTCTAGAAAAATCTGGGACACATAAAGTTGAACTGTGAACAAATGGTAAAATTATAGTGACCCAAATGTTTTTTCTGACTTTGAACTTATTCTGCTCACACAAATGTCTGGGAATGCGGATTTCTTCCTGGAACAGTTGGATTTGGCTGAATTCCCTTTTCTTCGAGCTGTACAGAGATTCCTATGAATCCTCATCAGGAATCCTCTACGAGTGGTAAAGATGACTCAGGATTTTTCTGCTCTCACGCCTTGTTTTCAGGCAGAACACAGTAAGAGAGAGAGAGAGAGAGAGACCAATTGGCTGCTCCTTCTGAAGCAAGTAATATTTTTCTCCGTCTCTGTGTAGAAAAATACAAGAATGTCAACTGAAAACCAAACTGGACCATGTGCACCTCCATGTACATTCTCTGGAATGGATGATAATAGAATCTATGTTGTATGCAGCATCATTGCTGTTGTTGTGCACAGTGCCTTTCATTAGCAAAAAGAAAATAACGTGCCCGTTTTATGATTTGATGAGATATTTATATGCATCTGCGTAATTTTTAAAAATGGGTTGATTTCTTCATAATATTTGTGTTAATACCAATGCATCTCATTCAAAAAAATCTAGCTTTAGTCTTCTTAACCAAGAGAAAATATGTATCCAGCTGAACGACTTCTCTGAAAATCGTGGTTCAATAAGATTTCTCATCTAAGATCCAAACAGGTAATTCCCGATAACAAAAGGCCTTCATTTCAGGAATGAGTAAAGGGAGGCATCTTTGAACATGTTTGAAAGGAATTGTATCCGGTTTTATTTTTAGTTTAGATGATCAAAATTGCCCCCAGTGTATCTGATGTGGTCTCAGCAATGCCCCTGTACAGATACAGTGAAATATTCCTAATTAAACCCAATACCCGTTGCCACAAACAGCATCATTCCACTTACCTTCCGAATCGCTTGCTGCATCTGCAGACAGACTTCATATGATTCATGTACCAGGAATATGAAAAACATCTGCATCACAGAGTTCTGCAATCTCTCTCCATTTAAATTGGTCCTGACTGCAATAGACAACTCACATTATATTATTTCTGCTGAGGGTATCCTCACTAACCTTCCCTGTCTACATCATAATGCAGATTCACTACCTCCATTTGAAGATCTATTGAATGATCATTTTGGTGTACAAGGTAGTTCAGCTTTGATCCATTCAGTCCGTTCATCCAGATATTTGACATAGAGCATTGATCATTGATGACCCTACAGTGATCTCTGAGTCAAAACTAGTTACAGTTTCGTTTAAAAAAATCATATATCTCTACTACTTCCTGTTAGTGACAGCATTCCTGTTCCTGTGCAGCACTTCAGGCGGGTTGAATGGCCTCGTTCTGGGCTGTGTAATGTACTCAACGAGCTGAATTACTTCATCCTATATTCCTGTGTAATTCTTTGGAGGGGCAGAATGGTCTCCTCCAGTTTCATTGTAACGATACAGTCTGGCTGAATGGTATGGCCGGATACCCTGTAATCGCGTTGAGAGGTGGACTGAGGGAACAACCCACGGGGTAGGGACAGCAGTATATCTTTTAACGGCCGGGAGCATGGATTGAGGGAACAACACATGGAGTAGGGGCAGCAGTATATTCCTGTAACAGCCGGGAGGGTGGATTGATGGAACAACACATTGGAAAGGGGCAGCAGTTAGCCATTTGGCGACACCATTCAGAATGCTCATGGCTGATCCGAATGTGTGTCTAACCATCTGTCTCCTGTCTGTTCCCAATAAACATTGACTCTCATGTCCAGCAAGATCAGTCAAGCTCAAACTAAAATAACGTAATTAACCGAGTCTTCACTGCTCTCTGAGGATGAGGACACCACAGACAGCACAACAGTGAAGGGAAAGGGACATCCTTCTTCCACTGTGGGACACATTTTTTAAAAACTGTGTTAACCTCATGTCAAATCACTGCCCCATTTTGGATATAATGGTACAATAACTAAGAATCAACATTAACCATTCTGCCCTCCAATCTTTTCCCACATTACCACTGACTCTTTCCAATCAAATATGATGCTGCTGCTTTCTCAGGAAGAAAGAGCATGACACCACATGAGCTTTTAAAAAGGAGCAGAATTAGACCTATGGAGTCTGATAGACCATTCAGACATTTCTAATACGTTCCTCAACATCAGTCTCCTACCTTCTCCCTAGAATCTTTGATTCCCTTATAAATAAAAAAAAGTGTTTATTTGTGACTTAATGGCACTACTGTCTGTGTCTTACTGTGCATTTATATGTGTGTATGTCCATGTGCTTGTTATTGTTTTGTATTTGCGTGACTATGTCTGTCTGTCTGTGTATCAGCCTGTGTGTTTCTATCTGTGTTTGTGTCTATTCGTGTGTGACGCTATATGTCTTTGTGTGCTTCTATGTGTGTGCATGCTTATCTCCTTGTATGAATTGTGCATGTTAGTATATTGGGGTATTTACCAATACTTCTGTGTAATTCAATGCCTGCATCTCTGTGCAATGGGGTATCTGTTCTTCTGAGAGTGAGAGAGATGAGTTTGGAACTGACAGTAGGTTTGAATTGAGAATTGTTCTTTACTGAATAGTGCTCCTTACTCGGTTGGTTGGACGTGGATGTTTCAGAATCTCCACACAAGACTTCCTGGTCCTCTCCAGCTCTCTCCAGGATCCTCCCTTCATATCATGGTAGGGGGATGAGGGAACGGATATCCGGCACTCCATCACTCAGCTTGGCCCTTTCTGTCCTATTCCAGGTTGTTTCTCCTGGAATGGGAGAAAGGGAGAGAATGAGTGAGGGTGGGAGTGGATGTCCCTGCTGTTAGTGCTGGGTTAGATGAGGATTATGCCCGAAACGTCGACGCTCCTGTTCCTTGGATGCTGCCTGACCTGCTGCGCTTTTCCAGCAACACATTTTCAGCTCTGATCTCCAGCATCTGCAAACCTCACTTTCTCCCAGGTGAGGTGTGACATGGTGAGGTGGCCAGAGGGCATCTGTCCACAGTGTTGTATGAATGTAGTGCTATTAGTGTGCGGGGCTATTGCATCAGGGACAGAAAATGTGGGAGAGGGAAGGTGTTGAATTCAACAGCGGGAATGGTCGTGCTTGAGCCTTATTTGGAGATAGAGCGTGAGCCTTGTTTGAGGGTAGGTGCTGTAACAGATATACAGTGAGTGTGAGCGAACAGTGAGAATATACGGTGACACTTATCCTGACAGAGCGAAATGGATATTGATGCTTGTCCCGTATTGCTGGACATATCTTCAGATCATCTCAGCATCGAGGTGAGCCTCCCAGAATGCCTGATCCAAGTCGATCACTAGTAACAACACAGGCCCTGTCCACCAGATTCCACAGAATCAGTTTGGGTGGGTCTTATAAATAGCAAGGAGAAACAAACTTGTTGTGTTATATATCTGAACCAAAACTGTCGCGCAAATGTTTTGCATCATATGCTCTCGAAATTAGATATGCAACTATATGCAAAGGGAAGCCAAGACATACTGATATTATCGCTCGGCTCTTAACCTAGAGACCCATATAATGTTCTGGGGATATGGATTCAAATCCTGCCATGGCACATTGTGGAATTTGAATTCAATAAGTATCTGGTATCGAGAGTTTATGATGATCAGGAATCCATTGTTGATTGTTGGAAAAACTCAGCTGGTTCACTAATGTTCTTTAGTGAAGGAAACTGACTGTTCTTACCTGGTCTGGCCTGCAAGTCACTCCAGGTCCAAGACAACACTGTTAACTCTTAACTGCCGTCTGGCATGGCCAGCAAATGCTGGTTATCCAATGAAGCCCCCATCCTGTGTATGAGTAACAAATACTCGTGGGTTCTGCAGTAATAATAGATGGTGTCAAGTTGCATCGAAACTGAGTTAACTAAGTGACTGCTAATGTTGTGAAAAATATATTCCATAAGTGTATATCAGGTAGGTTGAAGAGTATGTTGTGAACCAAACTAGAGGTAGATTATTTCGGATTTGGTGTTGTGTGATACTGATCAAGGATGATCAGCCATGATAATATTGAATGGTGGTGCAGGCTCGAAGGGCAGAATGGCCTACTCCTGCACCTATTGTTTATTGTGTGGTCGGAAGGACTAATTACTAACCTTGCCCTGAAGCAACTTTGGAGGAATAGTGACATTAATATGTTGTATTTTACACGGCGTCTGCATTCAATATGGAATGTTTGAACAATCTGGAACATCACAGAAGCCCAGAGGCTAGAGTGTCAAGTTCGCTCCAGTGAATTGGGGAAGAACAATATAATATTCAGTAGGAGAACAATGGTTGTTAGACTCATAGATTCTTACAGCACGGAGACAGGCCATTCGGCCCAAACTGGTCCATTCCGAACAAAATATTTCCCTGTATCCTTCTAATCCTTTCCTACCTGTGTGCTTGTCCAAATGTTTTATTAAATTTTGTGAATGTACCCGCCTTAACCACTTCTGCTGGTAGCTCGTCCCATATGCATACCACTCTGTGTGTAAAAGGAATTGCCCCTCAGGTTCCCTTTTACTCTTTCCCCTTTGACCTTAACTTGATGCCCTCTAGGCCAATCCTGGGAAAAAATGACTGAGTGCATTCACTCTATCCATGCCTCCCATGATCTTTTACACTACTATCAGATCCCTTCAGCCTCATACATTCTAAAGTAAAAACTCCTAGCTTGTTCAACCTCTCACTATAACTCAGACCATTGAGTCTTGGCAAAATCCTTGTAAATTTCTTCTGCACTCTTTCCAGTTTAATAACATCCTTCCTCAAGCAAAGTGAATAAAACGGAACATGACACGACAAGTATGGACTCGCCAACATCTTGTATAACTACAACATAACTCCCTAATTTCGATATTCAGTGCTCTAACAGATGAAGGCCAGTGAGTCAAATGCCCTTTTCAGTGCCTTGTCTACCTGGGACTCTACTTACAGAGAACTGTGCACCTGAATTCCAGGGTCACTCTGTTCCACTGCACTCCTTAAGACCCTGCCATTCACCATGAAACTCCTGCCTTGATTTGACTTTCTAAAATGCAAGAATTTACACTTATCTGAATTAAACGCCATTTGCCATTTCGCGGCCCATATCCCCATCTAATCAATGTACTGCTGTAATTTCTGAAATTTCTGTTAACCTTCCTCACTGTCCACGATTCCACCTATTTTAGTGTCACCTTGAAACTTACAAATCATGCCTGTACATTCTCAGCTAAATCATAGATATGTGTGTGTGTGTGTATATACACACACATAAATAGTCCCAGCACTGACCCCTGAGGCATTCCATTCATCACAGGCCTCCAGTCCGACAAGCATCCTTCGACGATTATCCTCTACTTCCTATCATCAAGCCAATTTTGGAACTAATTTGCCAGCTCCTCCTCAATTCCATGTGATCTAACCTTCCAGAGCAGCGTACCATGTGGAACCTTATTGAAGGCCTTACTGAAATCCATATAGACTAAATATACAACAATGCCCTTGTCAAAGTTACTGGTCACATTATCAAAGCAGTCTAACAAACTTGTGAGCCATAATCCCTCATTCACAAGGCCATGTCTTTCCAAATGCATATATATCTTCTCCCTAAGAATCTTCTCAAGTAACTTACCTGCTGCAGATTTTTGGTTTACTGGTCTATAGTTCCCCGGTTTTTCTTGGTAGCCCTTCTTGAATAACGGCACAGCATTCCCTACCCTCCAGTCCTCCAGGACATCACCCGTTGGCCACCGATGATGCAAGAGTACCAACCAGGGCCCCCGCTATTTCTTTCCTGCCCTCCTGCAGTGTTCCTGAATATATATGGTCAGGCCCAGGAGGTTTATAGAAATACTACAAAGTCTGAAAAATATATTTATTTATTTCGGGTAGAACACCCAAGAGTGAGAAAGTGAGTTCACAATGATTAGCATAATAAATTAAAGATTATATTAATCACGGGAAGTGACTTCAGAAGAATTTCAGACATTGTGGAATCCTGAAAATTCACAGAAATTTACGATCCAGAAAAGAGGGCCATGAAACGGGTAAGGAAATCAAAAAGCGAACACAAATGCAAACAAACAGGAACACAAAGGTTGCATAAATCTATGATCTATATTTCAAAGGAAAGAGAAAAGCATAGTCAAATGTGGAAATCTGCAATCAGGAGAGACGAGCTTATTATGGATAACAGGGAAATGGCCAAGTAAATAACCAGTTACCTTGCATCTGTCTTCAGGGAGGAAGTACCAGAAAATCACCCAGAAACACGACGTCATCATACCGGACTTGTGGACTGAAAGACAAAAAGTCAATGTATATCAGTAACAAGGCTTTACTTGAACATGCAGCTGGATTGAGCATTGCTAACCTTCACAAACCAGATTTACTTCATACCAAAATCTTCAGAAATAAACCACTAATAGAAGTATTAGTTGCACTGTCGATGACTGTGTTCTATTACGAAGTGCATTCTGCATAGTCAGGATCCAAGCACTATAGATGAACGTTAGTGATCCAAGCATCTACAAAGGGAAGAAGAGATAGTGTGGAGAACTGCAGATCAATTAACTTGACATTTGTGGGAAAACTGTTGGAATCTATTCTATAGGATGTGATACTTGTTATTTAGAAATTAACAGCAACATTGGAGACAATCAGTATGCATTTCTGAAAGGGCAATCATGCTTGACAAGCTTTGGAATTGTTTGAAGTTGATTCTTACAGCATAGATAATGGGGAAACCAGTAGAATTTACATATTTTAGATTATGAGAAGGGTTTCTGTAAGAACGCACACAGTGAGTTCGTAAATGTGAAGGGTATTTGGAGGAATATATGCAAGTGATAAGTTAAAGTTTGGATTGCCTTGCTTTGAGGGAGTCAGAATATAGATGTAAAGACATGTTGAAGCAATTTAACAGCGTGTTGTTGAGTACTGTACCTGGAATATTGAGTAAAGTTTTGGTGACCAAATCTAAGAAAGAATATACTGACGACAGAGGAAGTTAAATGGACATTCTTCAGATTAATCCACCAATTGGTGAGATTGTGTGATGAGGAAACTCGGCCTGCGTTCTCTAGAGTTTCAAAGAATGAGAGATAGGTCCCTGTGAAATATATAAAAGTCACAAAATATATGACAAGTTGGAAATTAACAGGATGTTTCTCCGGCTGTCTAATCCACATTCAAGGCAAATAATGGCAGGATAAAGGGCAGACCATTTAAGGCTGCAATAAGGAGGAAATTCTGCATGCGTAGGGGACTCACTCACACGGGGCATGGAAACCTGCTGGCAGAGCAAGTTAGAAAGAATTTCCAGATATTGCACAACTATGTCCAGGAATCAGAATAACCAGGGAACAGGTCGGACTCATTAGTGACTTGCCAAATTGCATCCAAATGATGTTTAGTGGTAAGACACAGAGGTGGTGGTAGACGGCTGCTTGTGTGACTGGAGACCAGTGTTTCATGTATACCACAGGGTTCAGTGCTGTGTTCCTTATTGTTTGTGATTCAGAGGTGCTGGTGTTGGACTAGGTGGACAATGCTAAAAATCGCAGAACACCAGATTATAGTCCAACAGGTTTATTCAGCGGCACCAGCTTTCGAAGCGCTGCTTCTTCATCAAAGCACACAATCATCTGATGAAGAAGTAGCGCTTGGAAAGCTAGTACCTCCGAACAAACCTGTTGGACTCTAACCTGATGTTGTGTGATTTTCAACTTTCATATTTGTAGTACTCAAAAAAAAATGTAGCTGTGAATATGGACGAGGGGTGAGGAGTGTGAAAAGTTAGTTTCTGTTTGATACACAGATTGGCCGGGTGATTGGCAGTGAGGAGGAAGGCCTTAAGTTACAGGAAGATACAGATGGAATGGTCAGCTGGCAAGTTCAATGGCAGATGGAATGTAACCCTGATAAATATGAGGTGAAACACTTTGGAAGAAGGAACCAGACAGGGGAGGACTCAATGAATGGCAGCACACTAGGAAGGTCAGAGGGTGCTCCTCCACACATCCCTGAATGTGATGGACCGGTTAATACACAATTTGGGAAAGCATAGGGGACTATAAACATAACCTTGATTCATTGAGGCACAGATTATATGAGCTATGCGGAACTTTGGTGATGCCAAGATGGAATACTGTGTGTAGTTCTGTGAATCATATTACAGGAAGGATGTGACTGCGCTGGAGGGGGTGCAAAGGAGATTCACCAGGATGTTCCCTTGGATGGAGCATATCAGCTATAGAGAGAAGCTGGATAAGCTTTAGTTGTTTAAATTGGCGGAGAGGAGGCTGAGGGGGACGGAATTCAGACGCATAAGATTACAGGGTGGATGGACAGCAGTTGTTCCTTTTAGTCAAAGGCCCACATTTATAACGTGAAGGGTTTACGGTTTAGTGAGGATTTGAGAATTGCTTTTCACCCAGAGGTTGTTGGGGTCTGAAATGCAATTCTTGAGAGGGGAGTTTTCATGGTAACCTCAAAACCATTAGAAAATACACGGTAGTGCACTTGAAATGCCTCAAGATTCACGGCTCTGGGTATTGTGTTGGCAAATGGGCCTCATTTAGACCGAGCTGTATTTCTGATGATACAGCATCTTTGCTGCTGTGATTGTATGGCTGTGGAAGGGCAATCACTGAGTACCTTAAAATAAGAATTGATAGGTTTCTGAAGAATCTCTTATCAAAGTTTATAAGACAGAACTTGCAATATTTTCTGAAAATATATCAATGGCAAAATTAAGAGAAAGAAATGTGCAGCTTTCTTACAGTTTGATACCAGATAACTGAGGACCGGGAAATAGCAGGACTATGGACAAAATGCTTCAGTTCTGCCTCCACAGAGGAAAACAAAACAAAAAAGAAAACTTCTTAGCAATGCTAGGGATCTTTAGTCTGGTGAGAAAAAGGGAATATAATGAAATTAGCAACTAACCAGTTTAAAGAAAGTATTGGACTGACATTAATGGGCATCGACAAAGTCAACAGAGATTTATGAAATGGCAATCATATTTGAGAAAGTGGCTTTTAGCAAAATTATGGAGAAGCTATCAATGCAATACGAGTGGAATCTCAGAAAGTGTTTTGATAAAACCCCAAGCCTATTGTGCGAATTCGAACCCTGTGGGACTGAGGCTAATATATGGTCATGGTTTTAGAATGGGAGAGCTGGCTGGAAACACTGAGTAAGAATAAAACAATTTTTTTTTAAAATGGAAGACTAGTAGGATATAGCAAGGATCGTGGCTTTGGCCCCAGCTATTCCCAATACACACCATATATTTGGTTGAGGGGCTCAAATGCAATATCCCCAACTCTGCTGACAGCACTGAACGATGACAGCATGTGAGTGAGTGAGCGGGATGTAAAAAAGCTCCAAAGTGACTGAGACAAGTGAAATTACTGGGAAAATACGTGGCAGATGGAGACCAATGGGAGAGATTAGATGTTGTGCACATTGATGGGAACAATAAAATCGCAGCCTCTCATTTGAAAAGAGCGTGGTTGAAAAATGTTACTCTATAAAGGAACTTAAGCTGCATTTTTGTTTATTTCTGCGCAGCCCTCTCGGTACATGTAGGGCAATGAGTTCTAAAGCCAGAAGTCAATACTGGGAATGGCATTGGCACGCTGACCAGTGTATATAGAACTGGCAAGTGGGGAACTGTGACATTGAAATGAATCTGGATCTCCCTGTACACCAGTCACTGAAAGCAATATTGCAGGACCAGAAAGCAGGTAGGAAGATAAATCGTGTATTCACCTTCATTTTAGGGGGATTGAGTACAGGAGTAAGAGTAAGTGCAGCTGTACAGGGCCTTAGTAAGACCGCATCTCGAACATTGTACAGTATTGTGCGCAGCTTTGGTCTCCTTACCCAATAAAGGACAAACCTGACATTGAGGGAGAGCAGTGAAGGATGACCAGACTGATCTCTGGGATGACAGGTTTGTTGTTGGAGCGGAGTTTGGGGCGACTGGTCTTGTATTCTATGGCGTTTTGGAAAATGAGTGGTGATCACAGTGAAATATATAAAACTCTGATACGGCAAGACAGATTGGAAGCAGGGATGGTAATTCCCTGGCGTGGACGTCTAAAACAAAGGACCACAGTATTAGGTACAGACAGACCACTTTGCATTGAGATGAGAATAAATGTCTGCACTCTGAGAGTGGCGAACCAGGGGTACTCTCTCCCAGATCAGGCTGTGGAAACCAAGGCGCTGAATATAAATAAGGATTTCTGGAAATTTGAGGGGTAGGGAGAGAGCAGGGGTATCGTGTGAAGATAGATCAGCTATCAAGCCAGGTTGTTCTCCAATGGCGCAGCAGCTGTGTTCCTTTGCAACACAGTTTTGTAGAAAATCGTGCAATATTAATAATGGGGTCTATGGGGAAAAGAGGGCAAAGGTCGAAACCCCCAAAATATCAGTAAAGGCAAAAATGAATTTTAGTCTAACACACACTAGCACAGTCTAAAATACATCTTTAAATCACATGTTGTCATGAAACTGTCCTCTAAGTGTAACACTTTCAAACTACAGTCATTGACTACAGCAGTGTACCTTTCACCACACTCTTCTCCAGAAAGAGCATGTGGCTGACTGACCACGTGATGCCGATGGGGAAATTTCAGTTCTCCTCAAGATTCTCCCACTGTTTGAAATAAAGTTCTTTCTAAATGTAGACTACAATTCCCGGTTTCAGGCTCAGTTTCAAGGCTTCCAGAACGGATTGTATTCCTGTTTAAGCTGAACACATTGATTGTCCATTTTGCAGACAGAGGATCCTGAGGCTGGGTTTTGCTGTTCAGCTGGTTCCCGGCAAGGAATCGCGTCACAGTGAATGAGAATTCACTTCATGGATAAAGGTTCATGAATCACATTGCGGCCAAATTATATTTAATCAACACGCGTTATCTGCGAACTGCCTGTATATTGAATGGAGGAGTAAAATTGTAGTGCTGAAGGGACTCCAGCAGTTCTCATTTTATATTTCACAATGTTTAAACATATTAAGGCATCCGAATATTGTATGGGTAAAACTGCATGAAGGAGATGATCAGCCGTTAACTACCACAGGGAAAGCACAATGTGTTGTGTGAAGTACTCATTTCCCTATGTTCCTGTGCAGTCTGTGGGAAAGCTCTGTAAATATTGTCACAAACCGTCAGATGTTAGGTGGAGGTCTCTGCAGGGTCAACAGGACTATGTTTCCTGTTCCCTTTTCCGACACCAATGTTGGGGCCGGCTGTTCTCATCAGGTATATCCTTTCAGAGCTCGGACCAGTTGATACAATTGAGTGTTTTGCTTGGCTGTTTCAGAGACCATTGAAGAGTTTATCACATGTCTGTGTGTCTTGAGTCACTTTTAGGCCAGACCAGGAAAGCACGGGAGACTCACTTCCTGAAAGTATATAGGGAAGGAGATCGATGTTTACAATCAACATTGGACACCAGATCACTGTTACTGACACCTGATTTTACAGCTCGATATGTTAATAATTGTTTTTATTATTCCACCAGCTGCCACCAGCTGCCCAAGCATTAGCCTGGTCTGTATTAATAATCCAATGACAATTCCACAACAGCACTATCTCCGCATGGGGACCTATTGGAAACCACACTGAGCTGCTTGACAACTCTGTTAAAAAAAAGAACTCCAACCAATTTTGACTGTCGTGATGGGACTGATGGGGTGCTAATTGGTCAGATTGTATTTATTCCCCTCTTAGGGAACTGGACATAGCTGAGTAATTTTCCACATTGCCAGGGAGATGTCAGAGTTGGAGCTGGAATGAAACAGCTTCCCCAGGGACACGGCTTGTTGTGTAGCACAACTCTTCAGTCCTATTGCAGGAATGGGGTCAGGGCCCATTACCTTTGTCGTATCTACTGTGTTCAGCTGTTTCTTCATGTCACGCGCAGCGAATCGAATTAGTTGTGATGATGTGGGCATCATGACAGGGTGAGATGGATCATCGACTCAACATGTCTGGCTGAGGATAGTGCAGACACCACATAATTGATTTTTACACTAATGTACAGAACGGTTCCATTATTTAGGATGGGGATATTTATGGAGTCCTCTCCTCCAGTAACTTGTTTAATGGTCCATCGACTTTTATGCTTATATTTGGCAGGATGACAGAGCTTAGATCAGATTTGTTAATCGTGGAATCATTTCTGCCTCTGTACCAGATGTTAGTTCTGCTGTTTCGAATGTAACCAGTCAATTGTGGTAGCTTTGATGGGTTGTCATCAGGTAAAGGTACACATGGTACTGGCATGTTCACCCACACTCAGCACTGAACCATAGATCTGTTTGATGGTAATAGTGTACTGAGAGATTATCCTGAGCGAAAGGTTGCAGATTGTCATTGAATACAATTCTGCTTCTGCTGCTGCTGTGATCTACAGCATCAGATGATAACCCAGTTTAAGCTGCAATGTCTACAATTCAATTCCACTGACTGTCCCCCAGTTCACACCGAGACCCATTCACCCAACAGCCCTGTATTCACTGACCTACTCTGGTTTCTGGTGTGGCAACCCTTCCATTTTCATACTCTCATTCTGCTGAAATTCTTTCCTTGGTGTCACGCCTCCAATTTGTTACTTTCACTCAATCAATTTAAGGTACTAATCTGAATCTTTTCCTTTCAGTAATACCATCTTCAGTATTTGAAGTGAATGTGTTTCCTTCTGTTTTTCTCCCTGATGATGATTCTGAACTCCGCAGTGTCAGTGATGCCAGCCTTCTGCAGTTTCAGGGTCAAGGAACTTATGCGTTATTGTTCAGTTCCCAGTGTACGGTGCTCCATGTTGGACAGAATGTTTGGGCATCTTTGACATATGTCGTTGGAAATTGTTCAAAAACAGAAATTGCTGAAGAAGTTGCTGAAGATGTTGCAGCATTTTCTGGAGTGAATACAGATATAAATTTGCAGGTCCAGTGAACCTTCTACAAAGCTCCCTGTTTCTCCAGCAATTTTTGGTACTCTATTTCCAGTATCGATCGTTATTTGTTTAATTGAAAATTTGTTCTGTGCCCCTATTCATTTCTGGATAAACACAGCAGGTCTGTCAGCATCTGCAGAGAGAGAGAAACAGAGTTAGTGTTTCAAGTCTAGTGTGAGACTTCTTCAGTACTGAAAATGATTAGAAAATGTGCTTTTAAACCCCGTGCCAGAGATGGGGAATGGGTGACAGGGAAAAGAGAGTGTGCCAAAAAATAAATGAAGAGTATGTAAAACGGGTTTACATTAAGATGTAACTGGGGGAAAGGGGTTCTCTCTATTGAGTGCAAGATAAGCAAGACACAAGCACACAAGGCCATAGGGAGTCCAGGAGGGGGCATTTTGACTATATGGTATTTTATAGATCTGGCCATAGATACGTTTACATTGTCGAGATCATCACCCCTTTTAGACAAATAAATTCAGGTGCTTGACCTCTTATTGGCACTTGTAAGCGTTTCATGCTGCCTCAGTATTTAATATGGAGAAAGACAAATAACAGTATGGAGTTTGGGCTGAGTACTGTTTTACTGTCATGTTTAATATAGTTTCAAATTTGCAGTACATATCTTTAAATATATGTTCTTGAAGTTAGTATCAGATGGAGTGTAGAAGGCTGAGGGTTTTTCCACAGGATGGGAGAGTTCAACCATAGAAGGCATAGGCTTAGGTTGAAAGGGGGAACATTTACAAGGGACACAGAGACAATGTTTTTGCACAGAGGGTGGTGTGGAAATGGAATGAGCTGCCAGAGGTACAGTGGTAGATCCATGTACAGCTCCAACATTTGAAACTCACTTGGACAAACATATGAATGAGAAACATTGAGAGGCATATAGGCCAAATGAAAGCAGATGGGGCTCGTATAGTTTGGAAAACCTGGCCAGCATGGGCATTGATGAAAGCTTCACGCAGAGTCAGTGTGGTTTCGTGAAAGGGAAATTATACTTTGCCCTGTAAGATCATGCAAACTTTTTCTGGAGATGCCTGAAAATGTAACAAGCGGATTTGATATGGGGGGAATCTGATAGACAACAGGATTTCCAGAGATTTTCCACAGGGTATGACCAAATAAAAGATCTTACTCAAGCCAGAAGCTCGTAGGATGACGAATAATGTATTAACATGCGATGGTGATTGGTTAACACATAGAAATCGGAGAGTCAGGATTAGTGGATCTTTATGATAAATGTGAATCTGCTGGAATACCACACATATCAGTCCGATGGCATCAGTTATTGACAATCTATACTGACAGCCTGAAGGAGGGAGCTGAGTGCAATATACATCCGAGTTTGTGGATGACACTGAGAATCAAAAGGCAGGCCGTTATTTAACGTAGAGGACTACCAGAAAAGGAGCAGTACAAAGAGATTGGAGTCTTCCTGTGTATGAAACATAACGTCAGCATGCCGATGCAGCAAGTAACTAGGTTGGGACATTAGGCAGCTTCCTGGGATGAAATGGTTGACTTACTGAGAAGCTCTATAATAGTGAAGCGATTATTCATTGGGTTTAAATGAATGGTGAGTGATACTGCTGAAATATCCAACACACAGAAAGGGTTGAGAAGGCAGATATTGAGAAGTTGTTTCCATTCCTGGGCAGAGTGTCGCACTCGAGGATATAGGTACCGAAAAAGAAGTATCGATTTCAATCTGAGATGCCAAATGGTGTCTTCTCTCAGAATATGGTGAATGTCTGGAATTCCCTAACCCAGAGAGGTATGGAGGGATACAAGCAGTCGGCAAGAAAGTGGAGTTGAGCCCTGGAGTAGATCAGCCACGTTCTTATTAAATGACAGGGCTAGCTTGATGGGCCGAATGGCCTACTCTTGTTCCTATTTATTAATTTCACATGTTATGCTTTTGGAAAGTAACTGGGTATTTTCCTGGAAGTTGTGTTGTACAATGTTGCACTCAGGGAGAGCAGATGATTTGTTTGAGTTAACCCGGGTGGGGTATGGGGGCTGTATTCCCAGCGAATCTGAGTCTGTAACATGACCAACATCTGGAACAGAAGTTACAGAGAGGGGAAGCCTGGAAAGAGGGATTTGGAGTGGGTGTCGGTACCTGACCCAGCCTAGATTTTCCAAGTATATTTCCGAAACTACACCTCACCATCGGAGTGGCCTCGATCTTCCCCTCTGTATCAGGTCCGAAGGGCTGAATGGAACATCAGAACACAGGGCTGAGGGATACGAATGGGCCATTCGGCCCTTGGACACTACTCCACCAGTAAATAAGTTCGTGGCTCATCTGATTGTGGTCCCAACTACACTTCTCTCTCCATGCGCCATTATCCCTGATTCACCTGTCTATGGGCAATCAGGTGAAACCAAGCTCAATATAATATAAAGATTCAGCCATCCCAAACTTCTGGGAAAGAGAATTCGCGCTTGAATGAATTCCCACTTGGTGAGTTTCTCCTAATTCCTGCTCTGACTGAGATTAGATTCAGTTACTGTTTCTTTTTCTAGTCCCACTCCTCCACTGCTCCCAACAAATTTTAAATGTGACCAGGTTGGTGATATGGCAGATCATAAAGGTCTCAGACTGGGTCAGGTTCAGTGGAAGGAACAAGTCAGGCAGATTTCTTTAGTCAGCCACAATTAACTAAGAGAACTACCGGGTGTGCATGGTGAATCTGTGATTAGCACTGCTACGTCACATCACCAAGGAGCTGGGGTCAATTCCAACCTCGGGCGACACTCTGTGTGGGGTTTCCTCACAATGCTCCAATTACCCCCACAGTCGAAAGATATGCAACTTACAGTGGATTGGCCATGCTAAACTGCCCATAGTGTCCAGGGATGGGTAGGATAGTCATGGGAAATGCAGGTCACATGGATAGCGAAGGGCGGCAGATCAGGGGGGGATGCTGTTCGGAGGGTCAGTGTGGACTTAATGGATGGGATATCCTACTTCCACACTGAAGAGATTCTATAAAAATGACAATAAATTTGGACTATACCCTGTAGGTATCTATCTGATCCATTCTCCTCTAGGTCTCGTATATTTCAATAAGATCACCTCTGTTTCGAAGAGTGACCTGTTAAAGCCTTCGTAATATCAGGTACTCATTCCTGGAATACGTGAAGTGAAACATCTCCGAACTGCTTCCAATATGATCATATCCTTCCTCAGATAAGGAGACAAAGAAAAAATAATCTCACACTCAGAGCTTGTGTTTTATTTTTGTTTTCTCAGTGTTGTGGGTCTTTGTAACTCTCTTCCCCACAAATCATTGAAGGCAAAGATATTGAATATTTTTCGAGGGACAGACAGAAGGTTCATAAATAACAACGGAGTCGAGGATTATCGGGGATTGGCAGGAATGTGCGATCTGGGGGAAAATATAAACGGTAGTACCAAATGACACGGCTCCAGAACATCCAGGAATATAATTCAAAACTGATGGAAGCTCAATGTATATTCCGATGGCTTTAATTCATGAAAGCTCCATAATTATGTTTTTTCAGGACTTTTCAGTGGCAGTGATTCAGAAAAGAAAATATTGTGATGTCATCAAGAGAAGGGTAAAGGAACTCAGGATTCAGTAATCCTTATGACTCCCAACGGTGCTTCAAATTGCTTTGAATGGATCGATGAACTTGTCTGACTCTCCAGAGAAAGCAAAAACTTTGTGGACATTTTAAAGTAAGGTAGATGTTGAGATAATCATGTTTTTTCTCTTAAAGAAATTTTGTTGGATTTTTCTGGTATCAACCAGTGTTAAATTATAGTCGGGGATTTGTAGAATACTCACTTTTAACTTCTTCATACTATTACTACACTTTTTCTCTTTCTTTGCTTGTGTCTGGGGTATGGCTCAAGCTGGAGCGAGTTACAAATGTGGTTGTGATGATTAATTGCCCACCTATTAATTGTTATTAATTGCCCTGGATGCCATATTGGAAGCGGGTAGAAGATAAAGTTTTGTGATATGTAAGCATTCCCATTGGGTGGAGTGGGAGGGGGGAGTTGAGAAAACTCTATCAAGTGTCATTGGTACTTTGGATTTTGTTTCGTTCTTTTTTAATGTTTTTAGCTTTGGAAAGTTTTTACTGCTTGTTAGTTGCAGTAGTTTTAGTTTGTACAGATTTAAGCTCGATGAGTCTTTTGTCATCAATGCTTAGCGATGTGTAATTCGATATGAAACTCTCTCGAGTTCAAATGTTGCTCCAGTATGTTATGGATAATGATGTGCTAAAACGGTGTACCTGGAATATTAAGGGGAGTCATCTGCCATTCAAGAGGGAAAATGTACTTTATCGTTTTACAAAAGAGAGAGTGAATGTTGTCCTATTGCAGGAGATGCACCTTGATTACAAGGAACGTTTGACGTTACAGCAGGGAGGGTTTGATCGGGTTTATTTCTCATGTTTTAATACTAAGAGTGGGGGAAATCATAATGGATAGGAAGAATCTTTCATTTAAATTACTAGATTATATTAAACACCCATGGAAGGATCGTAATCCTCAAAGCCTTGAACTATGGGAATTAATACATTATTTTGAATGTTTATTGCCACCCGGTGCACCCTCTCAAGCTCCTGGAATATGCCTTTCCCAAATTAAGTTATCTTGCATCGTGGCACATGATTGTATAAGGAAATTCCGACTGTCTTATGGCCCTACTGTGGACAGAATGTCCAAACGTCCCTCAATATCCTCGTTCTAATGTAAGCAATTAGTGGATTTGTGTGCAGAACTAGAGCTGGTGGATGTCTGGAGGCAAATCTGCCTCACAAGTAGGGATTTTATTTTCTTCTTTAACCCGCAGAAATTGCACTCGAGGGTTGATCTCTTCCCCATCCCTGCAACAATCCTAGATTCGGTGGCATTCTGCGCAATTAGGAATATTATCCCAACATACCTGCCCCAGAAGTTGGATAGAAGTCACATAAGATTATGTTGTATGCAGATGGTCTTATGTTTTTGTCAAATCCCGCAATTTATGTAGCTCACGTGATGCAATGCATTAATTCGCTTGTCACTTTTTCGGGCTTTAAGATTAATTTTACAAAGTTGGAGGCCATGCCTATGGGAGATCTTGGGGTAATACGTGATGTTGAGGGCAAATACTGGTTTCCTTTTAAATGGTCACGGAGGGTAGGGTGGGGAAGGACCCTATTTCGGTATATTCATTTAATCCGTCTTTGATCATTTATTTAACGTGAACTAAGTCGATTTGTTTGAGAAATTTAAACATGACCTTCAGAGATGGAAGGCAAATCCAATATCCTAGCTAGGTCAGAAAGCTGTTCTTAAAATGAATGTCCTTCCTTATTTGCTATACCCCTTATGAATGCTTCCTTTGATGTTTCCCAGACAGATATTTAGGAGACTTTATGGCTGGTTTATCTCTTTTATTTGGCACAATAAGCGACTTTTTATCAAGCTAACCAAATTGCAACTACCCCACAGATTGTGGGGAGGAGATCTCCCAGATTAAAGCTATCAATTAAGATATTTTTTATCCCATGTTATTGCCTGGGACGCTGAGGACTCAGCGTCAATACTGTGAGATATTGAACCCTCTCAGGTAAAGTGAATCCTGATTAGTCTGTTTTTCTTAGCTAAAGTGACAACATTTAAGAAATATTGTCATAACCCAATAATTATCAATACTGTTAAAGCAAGAATGACAATGCATCAGATTGAGGGCAATACAGCCAAAACCATGTTTCTTACCCCTATAATTGGTATACCGGGTTGTCATCCTGGGATAATAGATTCCAGGTTTAAACTGTGGACAGCAAGGGGTGGGCTTTGCTTGAGTGATTTAGAATTCGTAGAATCCCTACAGTGTGGATACAAGCCCTGGGTCCAGCAAGTCCACTTCAACCCTCTGAACAGTAACCCACCCAGACCCATTTCCCTACCATCCTGTATTTACCCTGACTAATGCCTAAACCTACACATCCCTGAACACTACGAGTGATTTATCAATGGTTAATTCATCTAACCTGCACATCTTTGGACTGTGGGAGGAAACCCACACAGACACGGCGAGAATGTTAACTCCACACAGCCAGTCACCCAAGACCAGAACCAAAGCTGAGGCCCTGGTGCTGTGAGGCAGCAGCGCTAACCACTGAGTCACCACGTGTTATTTGATGGAGAAATAATGACATCATTTGATCAAATAACTCGTACGTATGGATAACCTAGTAGAGACCTCTTCTGCTTTTTTTTTCCAGATCAGAGATTTGACTTTTTAAAAAGCACACTTTTAACAGACTTTTACAGATCCGATAGAAGGAAGAGGGTGCCTATTGCTCAGAATACACTCTCTGTCAGTACCCTCTATCATTCGTTGGAGAGTGTCCCCTCAGACAAGACTGTGCAGCTTTGTGATGTCTGCGAGAGAGAGTTCAGAACACTTCGGAGACATGGGATGATATTTGTGAAAATGCTCAAAGGATTTTGATCTGTAGTAGGACCCTTTCCATGCAGTTGAAAATTCTTCATAGAGTCTATCTGACCCCAAATTGTCTCTCAAAATGCAACGTGGGATTACCTTCATGTCCTAAATGCTGAATGACTACAGGCACTCTTACTCATTGCTTGTGGTCCTGTTGCAGGCTTCATCTATATTTGAGCACTGTGGTAGGTGTGATAGAGTGGGTATTGACTGAATTGGAGATGGATCTGGTTTCTGTTTTCCTGGTTCTGCCCAGGGTAGTTTCCACAGAGAAACATGGGGAAAAATAAATGTATCTTTACTTTCCGTACTTTCCATGCCAGGAAAAATAGACTGTTGGGTCGTCGTCAGCTCTTCATGGAGAATATCTCTTTCGAGTTTCTCACTGGTATGATGCGCCAAAAAACAAAGATTTATATGAGACATGGCAGCCCTTTTTGGATTACGGCAATGCAGGGTTATCGGCCAAGAAGGGTTTTTTATATAACCATGATGCGATTGTCTGAAGAATCTAATATCCATCGATGAAGAACCATGAACATAAAAAAGTATTAGTTAATACTCTTAATGAACGAGAGCTATCGTTGTGTTGTGCTGAGTTGTATTGTTTATTCATTATTTATTGTTTAGTTTTGTTTTTTTTTCTGTCTGTGTAGTGTTTTAACTTGTTTTGCCCGTACATGCAACTGGATGTAATTTTTTTCAGTTATTTGAGTTGTGTTGTTATTGATTTATTATAATATTAAAAATCTTTTTTCAATAAAATATTTCTGAAAATTAAAATGCTAGCATTGATAGAATAGAGTCCAGAGTACTCTCATTAGAGAGACCACTCATGTTGCTTTCTACTGAGGATCACCAAACCTCGGATGATGGGGTGACCATTGCATGAAAGTATAAGGATGATGGAATATATTGTTAGGTAGCCGTAACCATGGGAAATGCCCTCAAACAGGCGTTTGAAAAAAAAGGGGTAAAAGTGTCTGAGTGCTGTTTGGCCAATGACAGTAACCTCGGGGGTTGAATGACTCAAAGTTCCCGTAACATGGAGCTGAGAAGACCATCAGTTCAGCGGGGACCTTATTAAATTCCAGAGCAGGTTTGACGGGCTGAATGGCCTCAGCATGGTTTGAATTTTATGTGATTTGAAAAACGTACTTCTCTACTCCTTCCTCTTATATGTTACACACTGGGAAACTGCCATTTTCCTGAAACTGGTAATTATTTGGAACATTATCTGGAACATTCCATAATCGACATTCTCCAGAATATTCCATGATTGTGTGGGATGTTTTGAAAAGGCGAGAGATAGAGAGAGAGAAAGAGAGTAAGCGTTGCATACAGTTATGAGAGTGGGTGACCATGAGTCTTTTTTCGGGGGTAGGTGCGATCACAGATATACAGTGAGTGTGAGGGTGCAGTGAGAATACGGTGACACTTATCCTGAAAGAGCAGGGAAGGTTATTGATATTTGTCCTGTACTACTGGGCATTTCTTCAGACCTCAGATACTGCACTGAGCTGGGCGGTGAACTCAGACCATGATTGGTGGGTCAAGTGGTGTTGCTCCCTTTGGAAAGAGAATGTCCTCCCTCTGTAGTAGCCCATCTAATACGCCCGCCGTGCTCCGTCAACAAACCATGCTGTAATTGCCCCTTATTTGCCAAACTGCCATTTCCCTGCCTTTGCTCTGTGTCCATCTAATCCTGTCCTATCTGTGTATTTGTCCAAATGCCTTTTCAATGTTGTTATTGTACCCACTTCAATCACTTCCCCTGGCAGCTCAGTCCATATGCGTACCACTCTCTGTGTAAAAAAGATGACCCTCAGGTTCCTGTTTTATTTTTCCTCTCCAAACATGAACGGATAGCCTCTCGTCTTCGATTTCCCAACTTTGCAAAAAAAAAGTATTCACTCCAGGCATGCATCTTATAATTTGATAAAATCTATACTTCCATAAGAACCACCTCAGTTTCCTACTCTGTAAAGAAATAAAATCTAACCTGTCCAAATTCTTCCTATAACTCAACCCTTTAGCCCAGGAAACATCTTGTAAATTCCTTCTACATTATTTTTTGTTCAATAATATCCTTTCTAGAGCAAGGTGAACAAAACTGTACACAATACTCCAACTGCAGCCTTACCAACATTCTGTACAACTGCAACATAAAGTCCCAACTTCTATACTCAATGCCCTGATGTCGGCCAGTGTGCCAACAGCCTTCCTCATGGTCCTGTGTACCTGTGACCCAAATATCAGATAACCTTGCACCTGATCTCCAACGTCGTTTTGTTCCACTACACTCCTTAAGTCCCTCTCATTCATCCTTAAACTCCTACCTGGATTTGACTTACCAAAATGCAAGACGTCACACTTATCTATATTAAACTCCATTTGCTAATTCTCAGCCCACTTTCCCAGCTGGTCAAGGTATTGCTGCAATTTCTGATAATGTTCCTCTCTCTGAACGAAGCCTCTAATTTTAGTGTCATCTGCAAACTTACTAACATTGCGTTGTGCACTCTGATCCAAATCATTGACATAGATAACAAACAGCAATGGGCCTAGGACCGACCGCTGAGGCACGCCAATTGTCACAGGCTTCCAGTCCGACAAGCATACCTCCACCATAGCCGTTTGCTTCATAATGTTAAGCCAATTGTGTCGCGAATTTGCCAGTTCACCTTGGATTCTATGTGATAAAGTCTTCTAGAGTGGCCTACTATGTGGATCCTTATCAAAGGTCTTAATGAAATCGAAATAGAAGATGTCTACCACTGTGCCCTCGTCAAAGTTCCTGGTCACTTCTTCAAAAATCTCTAACAAACTTCGTAAGGCATGATCCGCCACGCTCAAAACGAAGCTGACTGCTTCAACTCAAACTTTGTATTTCCAAATGCATGCACATTTTATCTTTCAGAAGCTTCTCAAGTGGTTTAGCGAAAACAGGTGTGAAGCTTACTGGTCTACATTTCCTGGGCTTTTCTTTGCAGTCATTCTTGAATAAGGCACAACGTGTGCTACCGCCCAGTCTTCCGGGATCTTGGCGCTTAAGCTTTATCTCTCGCTTCTTGCAGTGGTCTTGGATGTATCTGGTCAGGACCAAGAGCTTTGTCTGACTTTGTGCATTCTAATATATCCAACAACAATTCTACTGTGATATGGAGAGTACCAAGATATGACAACTAACCTCCTAAATGTCACAGGTCTTCATGTCTTTCTTCATGTAAACACAGAGGGGAAATTGAGGAATTCACCATTCTCTTGAGGTTTTACACATGCATGCCTATTTTGTATTTTAAAGCATCCTATTCTTTAGATAAGATTAGATTACTTACAGTGTGGAAACAGGCCCTTCGGCCCAACAAGTCCACACCGACACACCGAAGCACAACCCACTCATACCCATACATTTACCTCTTACCTAACACTACGGGCAATTTAGCATGGCCAATTCACCTGACCCGCTCATCTTTGGACTGTGGGAGGAAACCGGAGCACCCGGCGGAAACCACGCAGACACGGGGAGAACGTGCAAACTCCACACAGTCAGTCGCCTGAGTCGGGAATTGAACCCGGGTCTCAGGCGCTGTGAGGCAGCAGTGCTAACCACTGTACCACCGTGCCACATACTCTCCCTAGTTGTTCTTTATCTTTACTATACTGAATTTGGATTCTCTCTAAATTTCTCAGCCAAGGCTATCCCGCACCCCCTTCGCCTTGCTGATTTCCTTATTCACTAAACTCCTCTATCCCCTCTATACCTCCAGGGATTCCCTTGATCCGAGCTGCCTGAACCTGAGCCACGCCTCCATTTTTTCTGGTCAGAGCCTCAATATCTCTTGACATCCAGGGTTCTCTCTTCCAGTCTCACTTTGCCTTCACCCTCACAGGAAAATGGAAACCTTGAACTCGAGCTCTCTCACTTTTAAAGCCCTCCCACTTGCCCGAAATCATTTTACGTTGAAACAAACAACTCCAATCATCCCCTGCAATCCCCTGTCTAATTCCAACAACATACGCCTTGCTCAAATTTAGAAGTTGAATCTGTGGACCAATTTTGTCCCACCCATAAGTATTTTAAAATTAATACAACTCTAATCACTTTTCTCAAAATGCTCCTCCACTTTATCTCCTTCACCTATCCTGCCCTATTTCCCAACAGTAGGTCGAGTTGGTCCTTTCCCGAGTAGGTTATTCTATATATTGATTGTGGAAACTTTCCTGAACACACTTAACGAATCACGTTCCATCTAAGTTCTTAACCATCTGGAAGTCCAAGTCTTTTTCGGAAAATTGAAATCACCTATTATAACAATCCTGTTGCTCCTGCAAGTCTCCCCAGTCTCCCTGTATATTTCTTCCTCTAATTCCCATTGTTGATTTGGAGGCTTACATTGCAACCACTATAACATTACCATCTCCCTCTAATTACATTGCACCATTCACAAAAGCTCATTGGATAATATTTCAGTTTTTCAACTTTAAATACTGGTGTGATACTCGCCTTAATCAGTACTATTGGTATTTAAACTGTTTCCATTTACATCTCTCCATCGCAGTGATTTTCACATCATGGCACCCCTTGTCAAGGCACAGTGGAGATATGGAGCTGTAAATGGGTGGGAGCTGCACATCCTGTCACTTTCAGCATTGGCTGCAGGTTTCCCCACATTGGGCAGCGATCTAACACAGTGTTACCGAACAGTGAAACAGTCTGGGTTTATATATGAATGAACCAATGCGGTCTGCACAGCTCCCCACGCTGGACATTTAGCCCATGATTATAGATCGAGCATTGGTGTGGGCTGCACAGAGTTCCATTCTGGATATTGCTGGGTTGCATTCAGCAGTACGCGAGCCGGATCTACACAGTGCTCCATCGTGAACGTATAATGGATGGAGTGGTTATGTGAGTTGGATTGCAAATGTGAGAGAGCTAAACATCTGGCAATACCTTTATTATTTGTTTTCATTCTTGTGATTGGACCCTGTGTCCCAGTCTCGAGCAGTTGAATAACTGCCTCCTGTTCCTGTGTCCCAGTCTCGAGCAGTTGAATATCTCCCTCCTGTTCCTGTGTCCCGTCTCGAGCAGTTGAATGACTCCCTCCTGTTCCTGTGTCCAGTCTCGAGCAGTTGAGTGACTGCCTTCTGTTCCTGTGTCCCAGTCTCGAACAGTTGAGTGACTGCCTCCTGTTCCTGTGTCCAGTCTCGAACAGTTGAGTGACTGCCTCCTGTCCCTGTGTCCTATTCTCGCGTAGTTGAGTGACTGCGTCCTGTTCCTATGTCCCACTTTCGAGCAGTTGAATGACTCCCTCCTGTTCCTGTGTCCCAGTCTCGAGCAGTTGAGTGACTCCCTCCTGTTCCTGTGTCCCAGTCTCGAGCAGTGGAGTGACTGCTTCCTGTTCCTGTGTCCCACTCTCGAGCAGTTGAGTGACTGCCTCCTGTTGCTGTGTCCCAGTCTCGAGCAGTTGAGTGACTGTCGCCTAATCCAAGTTTTGTGAAAATAGATGTCCTCCTCCTGCTCCAGAGTACAGGCTCCAATAGCTCTGTGCTCAACTGCTGCTTCTGTGGAATGGAGTTGAGGGACTGAAGCCTCTTCACATTCTTTACCGCTTTTCTTGAGTAAAAGCCCTTCTCCTGTTTCTGTAAAACACCATCAAAATCTGAATGATTTATTTTTGTATTTGACTGTCAGTAATTGAGCAAACAAGCTGACTGACAGTATTCAGAAGCTGAATAACCTCCTCCTGTTCCCATGTTATACACTCAAGAGTCAATAGAAACTCAGAGATGTACAGCACGGAAAAAGATCCTGCGGTCTGGTCATCCATAAAGACCAAATATCCTGAATTAATCTCATTCCCCCTTGCCAGCAGTTGGGCCATCTCCCTCTAAACACTTCCCATGCATGTATCCATCCAAATCCTTTTTAAAAGGTGTAACTGTACCTGCCTCTACTACCTCTTTTGGCTGTTCAATCCATACACACAGAAGTGTCTGTGTGAAAATGTTGTTTTAGCGTCCCTTTTTAAATCTTTCTCTCTCACCTTAAACCTTTGTTATCTATATTTGGACTCGTCTATCCTGTGAAAAGACATTGGCTGTTTACCTTATCTATGACCCTCATGATTTTATAAACCTCTTTAACGTCACCCACCAGGCTCAATACTTGAAAATAGTCCCAGCCTATTCAAACTCTCCCTGTAACTGTAAACCTCCAACACCTGCAACATTCTTTTAAATCTCTTCTGCACCCTTCCAAGGTTGACAACATCTCCCCGACAGCAGGGAGCCCAGAATTAAAGGCAATATTACAAAAGTGGCCAAATATCCTGTCCAGATCCAACACGTCATGCAAATGCTTAGAGTCAAAGCACACACCAATAAAGGGAAGATCACCAAGTGGCTTCTTCACTATGTTGTCTACCTGTGACGGCACTTTCAAGGAACTGAGAACCTGCACCACAAGGTGCCTCACAGGACAGCGATCTGGGTTTAATTCCATCCGTGAATGACTGACTGTGTGGTGTTTGTACATTCTCCCCGTGTCTGTGTGAGTTTCCTCCGGGTAATATGTTTTGCTCTGACAGTATAAAGATATGCAGGTAAGGGTAGATTGACCATCCTAAATTGTGCATGGTACCCTGGGATGTGTGGGCGAGGTGGATTAGCCATGGGAAATGCAGGCTCAGCGGGATAGGGTAGGGGTTTGTCCAGTGGGATACTGTTGAGAGGATCAGTGTGGCCTCGATGGGTAGAATAGCCTGTTTCCTCACTGTAGGGATTCCATAATTTCTGTGGAGTTATCCTTGATTGGCGACTTTCAACAGGACCCTACCTATATTTCATCCTCTGATATTTCTCGCCAAATGCAACACCTCACATTTATCTAAAATAAACTCCATCTGCCACTCCTCAGCTCACCTAATCAACGTCTCATTATATTCTGAGACATTATTCTTCACTGTCGACGTTACCACCAAAATTGGAATTATCTACAAACTTACTGACCATACTTCACTTACTCAAGTCCAAATGATTTGCATAAGCAACAAAAGACTCACTATTGATCTTTGTGGCACCCCACTAGTCACAGGTCTCCAAGTTCAATGAACAAATGTCCACTGTCACGCCCTATCTCCAATATTCAAGAAAGAATTGGGCCTAAATGACGAGCTCTCCAGGATTCCCGGCAGTCTAACCTTGATAACTAGTCTACCATGTAGAACATTTTGGCTATCTTACTGAATTGCATAAAGATAGCATCCACTGTCCTGCCGTCATCAATCATCTTCTTCACTTCCTCAAAAAATTCCACCCAGTCAGTGAGACGTGATCTCCAATGTACAAAGCTCTCTTCAGTCCTTGTCTTTCCAAATGCATATACATCCTTTCAATCAACCCACCCCCTCCCAGCCCCCACCGCCAACAATTTAGTCACCATTGACGTCAGGCTCACCAATCTATTGTTAGCTGTATTTTCCTTACTTTCTTAAATAATGACACTATGTTAGCAGCCCTCCAGTCTTTTGACGCCTCACCAGTGTAAATCAATAATACAGATATATCAGCAAAAGACTGAGCAATCTCTTTCCGAGCTTCCCACAAACTTCTGGGATACAACTGATCAGGTCACAGGGATTTGTTCACCTTTGTATGTTTTAAAATGTCCGATATCTCCTTGTAATATAGATACTATTCAAGATATCACTATATATTTCTTCCTTCTCTCACTGTTGTAAGCTCCTCTACATTAAATACTGAGGAGAAATACTTGTTTAGTAAACCTTCCATCTCCTATGGTTACGCAAATAGGTAGCCTTACTGACCTGTAAGGTGCCCTATTCTCTCCTAGTTAATATTTTGCCATTAAAGGACGTATACAGTTGCTTCAATGCCTCGTTAAGCCTATTTCTAAAGCCATCTCATGTCCATATTTTTCTGGCTGGAGTTCCCCATTGACTATACACTTACTTCCCTTATACCCCTCTCGGGATTCACTTGATCTCAGCTCTGTTTACCTGACATATGCCTCCTTCCTTATCTTGACCAAAGCATCAATATATCTAGCCATCCAGCACTCCCTGCACCCACCTGCCTTGCCCATCTCACTAATAGGAACGCGATAGCTCTGGACTCTCTGACACCAAGATGTAAACGCCTTGCATTTTCCAACCATCCCTTTACCTGCGAATAGGGTATCCCAATCAGCCTTTCACAGGACTCACCTAACACTTTCAAAATTGACCTTATTCAAAGTAGGAACTTTAATGTTTACATCAGGTCGTTCCTATTCCACAACTAGTTTGCAACTAATATTTATGTGTCACAGATTTGAAAGTTAAATAATCACTTTCTGCCCCTCTGGAACAGGTTCGAGAGGCTGAATGGCCTCCTCCTGTTCCTCTGTAATAGACTGGAGAGGCTGAATGACCTCCTCCTGTCCATCTGAAATAGACTCAAGAGACTTCATGGCATCCTCCTGTCCCTGTGTAACAGACCCGAGACATCAAATGACACAGCAACCCGTGGATTACGCACTGCCGGTAAACTGTATCTAATGGTGGTCCAAGCATTCTCCGTTACAGTAACACAGAGAACACAATGTACTCCAGGTGGCCTCTCAGTAACACCTCATACAGCTGAAGAGACACATCCCTTTGTTTTGAATGATTCTGTTGGCAAAATGTGCCAATATTCAAGTTTTCCACCTTTTCAAGTAGCAACAGACTAATATGGGCTGAATGGCTTTCTCTTATCCCTCTGTAAGAGACCCATAGGAACAGAATTGTTTTGGCCAGTTCCTGAGCAGCAGTCTCAATGCTCTGTCTCAAGGTTATGAAAGGATTTGATAACAGGGCATTAAAACCATGAGTAGCCTCACACTGATCAATAAGTACCGTATATTGTGTTCAGGTATCTAGAAACTTGCCTACCTGTCTTCTTTTTATGCAGCCGATCTGTGTTTTTTTATAACTGCCTCCTTTCATAAACAGAGTGGAACATATATAGACTGCTGCAGTGTTCTGTTAATATTCTCATATACAAGGAAAAAAAATATTAAAACGTTTGAAAAATTTATGGTCCATCCCTCAGCAACCCCCAACTATTCCATCCAAAGCCAGTAAATGAAAAGGGATGTATGGAACTGGTTAACTGAGTCTGTTTGTTCAGTGACTGTGATTAATGCCAACCTCCATGGATTCTAATTATCCCAGTGGAGAGTTTCCATCTTTTAATGATAAATAACCTCCGTACAATGTGTCAACCCACAACATGA
Source organism: Hemiscyllium ocellatum (assembly GCF_020745735.1). Lineage (NCBI taxonomy): Eukaryota > Metazoa > Chordata > Chondrichthyes > Orectolobiformes > Hemiscylliidae > Hemiscyllium > Hemiscyllium ocellatum. Next base: position 193,518 of record NW_026869134.1, on the reverse strand, counting down.
GAGGGACCATCACCGACAGCACTGACAGGGATCAGCAGATCCAGAAAGTGGGGGAGGAGAGATCAGACTCTGAGAACATTAGACGGGAATGTTCCAACAATGGATGAGAATTTGAGAACATTAGACTGGAATATTCCAACAAGGGATCAGAATCTGAGAACATTAGACAGGAGCTTATCATATTATGTTTGGTATCTTACTGCATTTAATTTGTTGCCATTATCATGGCGGATCTATTACGCTCTTCTCATTTTTCAATACTTCTATTATCCCTTCCTGGCTATCGTTGGTGTTCCTGGTGAGTGTCACTGTCCAGATTTTGTTTTCTATAAACCAGTTATGACTGTATTATTGTTATTTCATATAGTCTAAACGTCTTGCCAAAATTATTGTTCCTGTGGAATCTCTCAATCCAGATATTCACTTTACAGACCACTACTAACTGACATCAATGAAGGTGTTCAATTACTGTCTCGCTCTCTGCTCTGGCAGTGTTACTCCGGGTCTCTATGTTGACCTATTCTGTTTCAGGGCAGAATCACAATTCATTATATCATTGCCTTTGCTGTTAAGAGCATGGAGGCCACTGTCTACTGTTCTGGTTACAAACTCCACTTCCTCTAATGTTTCCATCCCATCCCTGGACAATATCTGCAGCAGAAGCAGACACGTCACAAATGTGGGAGATCCCTTTGACACTGAGTTGATTCTTGACACCATTCCTTGACCATTTCTAACTTGAGATACTCATCACTCCAGAATATGTCTCACTGGTTTATTCCATCTGCTGTTTGAATCTTGAGATATGAAATACAGTCTTAATGAAGGTAAGAATCTGCTGCTGATGCTGTCGGCTTCAAACCTGCCCAAACAAATCTGATTCAAACTCACACCAACTCCCATCCATCTGTCATTCATGCACACTGACGTATATTGCTGCTGTATCTGGCAATGCCTTTATTTTAACATTCTCAAACACTTTCCCTTATCTGTCCATGAAACTTCCCTCGTTCTCTCTGCTGATTAATAAAAAGCCTGCCAGTTGTTCGTATTTAAAATTGTTTTCTTCATGTGCGTTCTTTCTCAGACAATGAGTTTCTCATTTAACCACGCCAATCACGCGCACACATGCACTCTCTCTCTCTCCCTCTCTCTGATGAACACACACACAAGCAGAGAGAGCAAACCTTCCCACTGTAGGCAGTAACCTGATGTGAATATAGTTAGCATATGATAGTAAAGTTTGCAATACTCTCATACTGGGCAGATAGTGCAGTTTACTGAGCAACAGGCGAGCATGATCTGCACAACCCTCCATACGGGGATGTCATCTTGTCCCAGTTAATGTTGTTTGTGGTGTTCTGTGAAGCAGATTCAGAATTTGATGTAACAAACCATTTCAGCTAATCTAGCAATGCCTTTATTGAATGTTCTCATTCTTGTAATTTTACTCACGAAGATCTCACTTCTCCAGTTAGTCCCACTGCCCTGACTTTTTCCCCATATTTCCACAACATCTTTTTAGTTAATTAACTGTCTGTACCTTTGTATATTTCCCTGGCCTTGGGTTTTGGCTCCCTAATGTATCGAGTGCTGGCATTGTGCAGCTCAGAAATAATGAAATGGGGTGTGTCAAGCTGTTGTTCACTTCCTGGTATGTCCCATATGATGGTCCATGGTCAGGCGTGTTTCAGAAGTTATGAGAAACATCCTTGTAACTTGGTCAGTACCTGTGGCTGTCCCTCTCTGGTGATCTTGCGATCAGTAACACGAGGAAGCCCACTGAGTAAAGGACCAGGCATCTAAATTGCCTGATAATGCTGTCACTTTTTAAATAAAAGGTTATTTTATCCTTTTTTTTGTAAGAGATCTTAAAGCCCAAACTGCCTACTGAAAACGGCTCAAGTAAATAAATTACGGGGCTTTTAGGGTTTTTAAAAATAAATTATAGTAACACTGGCCAGCTGGCACAGAGCAGGCTTTCTAGGTTTCTTTTTATTGTAGCTATAACAATCACCAGGTGCTTGGGGTCCCAGAAGGTTGTAAGTTTTAGTAAATTATCCCGAGCTGCTATTCTCTCTGGAACCTCACTTGATGCTGTTTCCTCCTGGATTGGAGAACCGTATGCAAGAACACATGTCTGAATGTTCCTTTTTATCAAGAGGTGTGTTTAGGTGATGTTAGTATATTGGACCAGTTCATTTGTAGAAGGTACTGCATCCATTATTCGGTGAAGATTTCCAATATTTAAGTTATTCTAAATTCCTCTTCATTTTGTCTGGATTTTCATTAGAGTGTTTAAATATATTGCGTTTTACTTAATGGTGAGTGGTTTGACTAGTAGCATCACATCTGGAACTCCCACTTCACATCTACCATTAAAATAAGGAAAGATTGGCATCCAAGCTACCTTCTTAAAATAGTTTGAGGCGGTCTGATTGGTCTATAGCAAACTGGGGTCTCTTGTCTGGTTCTAAGTCGATAATACCAAATTGGGTTTAGAATTACAATCCATACAGTATGCAAACAGGCCATTCGACCCAACATGTCCACACCGACCCTACGAGGAGTAACTACCCAGACCCATTCGTTTACCCTATTGTTACACATCTACCCCGACTAAGGCACCTAACCCACGCATCCCTGAAAACTATGAACAATTTATCATGGCCAATACACCTGACATGCACATCTTTGGATTGTGGGAGGAAACCAAAGCATCCAGAATAAGCTCATGCAGACACTGGAGAGTATGCACCAGGAGACTATTGGGTTCAAAGGTCGCGTATGGTAGCTGCTAGTGTCTTCTTTCCCGATGTTGAATTCGGTTGGTATTTTTTGTATAAAGATTCAGTCACCAAGAGTTCTCTGGGTGTGGAAAAGTGAAGTTGGGGGTTTTACAAAAGGTAATGAAGGCAAAACTGTAGGAATTGACAGACAAGCTGGAGTTGGGGTTGCGATTGTCTGTGAGAAAATGTGAGATAATTACAGCGATAGCTCGGCAATTACATTTGGTGGAAACGCCATCAGACTCTTTGGAAATGGCTGGAATTCAATTTCAAATGAGGCACCTTGAACATGAGAAGGAATTGAAACAGTTTGAATTATGGTGAAAAGTAGAAATAAAAGAAAGGGAAATGAAGAAGAAAAAGAGAAAAGGACAGAAGAAAAGCAGAGAGTTTCAACTTGAAAAATTAGCAATTAGAGAGGAAAGTGCACATAGAGGGCGGAGATGAAGATAGACGGTCGGCTGGATGAGGAGGATAGTGAGGTTGAGCAACCCTATTGTAAATAATGGCCTAATGGGGATCTGTTTAAATGCATCCAGGCATTCTCTAAATTTGATGAGAAGGATGGTGAAGCCTTTTGAATTTCGTTTGAGAAGTGGCTAAGCAATTGCAGACACCAGTGGCCATGTGGATTTAGTTGATCCAAACAAAGCTGGTAGGTATTTGCATCCCTATTGGATGAGGTATCTGGCCAGTATGGAGTGGCCAGTATGCCAACTGAAAGTGCATATGAGCTTGGGCCAGAAGCTGACAGACAGCATTACAGAAATCTCAAAAGGGTCTCTGGTTAAACGCGCATTGAGTTTGAAAGGATCAAACAAAGTAATTTTGAAAGGTGGGTAAAGGTATTAAAAAACAGATCAACCCTATGACATTCTTAGAGAGATTCTTATTTTGGAGAAGTTCAACAATTCACTTCCTGCAGTCGTGAGAACTCGTGTGGAAGAGCTGAGAGTTAAATGGCAAGGTGAGAAGCTGAAATGGTTGATGATGCTGATTGAGTTCAGAAATCAAAGTTTGGTTTCTGTGAGAGATTGAAGAATGTGTGAGATCTTCTTAAAAACATATACCTGTGAAAGTAAGGTTTACTGGCATAGGCCAGTAGTAGCAGGTAAAGAGGTTAGAGCATTAAGAGGGACGGAAACATGTAAGTCTTTTATGCTGAGACATGAGGAGTTATGTCATTCCGAAGAACTATTGAAAAGATGAGAAGTGCTCTATTATGTAACGTGTGGTTGGAGAGTCCAGTGGAAACATCAACAGATTTATTCCACAATGGGGAAGGAGGCCTTTGGCTTGGTGTTGGCGTTACAACATTTCAGATTTACATTGCCAATAACATACATGAGACAAATCTTTTTCACTGATCGTGACCCCTTAAAGTTTTTGGAGAAGTTTAGGGAGAAAAATACCAGTCTGTTTCGATTGAGCTTATTATTGCTACCAGTCAATTTGAAACTACACAGGTGACAGGGTGAGAAATCCTAAATTTTGACACCTTGTGGAGACTTGGATGAACAAAGAAAAGGCATTCTGTGGCAGGAGTAAAATGACTGAAATCGAAATATTTGTGAACATTTGTATGCTCAGAGTCAATGTATATATATATATACATTTCCGTCTACTAATAGATGAAGATTAGGAGGTCTAAAATGAATCCACATTTGTGTATTGATGGATTATTTTATTAAAGAATGAGTTGTGAAGATACTATCATTGTAAAACGTTTATTTTCTCTTGTGTTTTTTTTTTAAGAGAGGTTTTAAAGGCAGAGGTGCAGAACTGCTGTCTGAAAACAGTTTAAGTAAATAACTGAGATTTTAGGTTTCATTAAAACGGTGGTAACAATGAAAGGGCAGTGGCCAGCTCTCCCAGACCAGGGTTTCTCGTTTTGTTTTTAGCTGCAGCATTCAGAAGCTGTTGGAGATCCCAGAATGGTTGGAAGTTTCAATAAATGATCCCCAGCTGCTTTTCCCTCTGAGATCTCTGTTGATGTTGTAACCTCTGGGATTGGCAAACTGGTGTAAAGATCTGCATTTGAATATACAAAGCAAAGCAGTGTAAACCAAGAAGGTACGGTATCTATTGTTTGTGTAAGTGTTCCAACAGAAAAGGTGTCCCAAAATATTCTTTTCTTAGATTTTATTTTAACCAAAGCATTTGAATAGATTATATTTTGCTTAATGTTGAGTGGTTTGACCAGTCACAACATATCTGGAACGCACACCTCCCTTCTATATTCAAAATAAGGAAAGGTTTGGGTCTAAGCGGCCTTCTTAAAATATTTTGGGGAGATCTGGACTGGTCCACAACACTTGTAGCCAAGGGATTTGTGATGAATCCTGTAATTAAAAATTAAGTGGAGGGACTGGGGATGGTTTGCTGGAGGATGTGCTGTGAGCTGCCTCAGACATGCAGGGAGACCTGAGGATTTGGTGACCCAACTCTGGATGCAGCATCTGCGTCTGTTACATGAACAACGAATGGAGCAGAGGCTGCAGAGAGGGGAACTCTGAAACCACGCAGTGAGTGTGTGTGGGGAAAGGGATCTGCTGTATCCACATTGGGTTTTCCAGGAACAGCTTCCCAAGCTTCACTTAACTCAGGAGCAGCGTGTGAGGGGACACTGATTGAACAAGGAGCTGGTCATAGAATGGTATCACCTCCCCCTCCTTCAACACGACCTGCAGTTTCACACCAGGGGGAGGATGGTGCTGGCAGTGGCTGTTAGGGTTACTGTTTCTCATACAGCTTCTATGATCCAGAACATTCCATGCTGGACAAGGTGACACATCCATCATTTCCCAATATCTCAACATCAATGTCACCATTCGGTGATGGAGGATATACATGGTGGATGAGGTAAATACATTGTTTCTCCCACAGCAGGGAGCTTCCGGGTATATCTAATATAGTGGGATTTCCGATGGTGTACAGTGCATCTGCAGAGTACCCATGTTAATGGGGAGAGGATTTCTCTCTCTATTAATGTAACGCATGCACAGTACATCATGTTGGTGAATACCCACTGTCCTGGCAGCAGTCATGGCCTCTTCATTCAGAAGCAGTCAGCCATTTCCCATCGTCATCGGGTCCCCACGTGGAAAGAAATGAATATATCTTGGATAAAGGACGTCCTCTTGATGCAGATTTCAAAACACCATCCCCACCATCAATCAATCATACCAAAGTATTCCATGTGTGCGGAGAGCAATGGGGTCACTTGGAGTGTCTGGTAGCTGACAAACAGGGATGGAGCAAAACCTGCCATTTCTGAACGGGTCTGAGTGAACCTTCCAGTACACAGTATTACTAAGTCCTGTAATCCCTCTCCATTTCAGTAACATACTGCCTTCCCTTATTTGTGTAAATGAAATGACAGGTTATATCATGTTAGATTCCACCTGACAAACTATTATCTATTGTCTTTACCTCTCTGAATCTATTTGCAGACTCTCCACTCTCTATTGATAATTTAATCTCTTGCTTATCACAGCGACATCACCAAACGCAGCATCTGTATATCTGTTCGATCTTCCTGATCATTAATATAGAATATAAATAGTTGAGAACCCAGCGCTGGTCACTGTGTGGCGCGACTGGTTACGTTCTCTCTAACTGATTATCCTGAGTGCCTGCTTCCTGTGTGATACCCAATCCTCGCTCATTCCTATGCAACACAGTTGAAGAGTTGAATAAGAACAATGAGCATCTGTGAGGAATCCAACCGCTCGATGAGGCTGATGTCAACTCGGCCTGTATTCCCTTTTCGTGCCATCTCTCCATCCTAACACTCTAGTCTCTTGTTGGAGATTGCACCACATGAAAAGAAAATCCACCCACATCTACACTTTCAATTACTTTTCGAATTTTACAGAACTCAATGAGATTTCCTTTCATTCTTATAAACTCGAGCGTGTAGACCTAAACTGCTCAATTTCCCTTCATAAGACAAACACTTCAAATATGGAATCAATCTAATGAAGCTCTTCTGAATTGCCTCCAATGGAAATACCTCATTCTGCAGGACACCCAAACTCTACTCCAGTTGCAGCCTCACTAATGCCTTGCATAGCTACACCAACACTCCCTACTCTATCCTTTTGTAAGTAAACAGGGAAATTATGCTTGCATTTCTCATTACTTGCAGTACCCGCATGCAGGTTTTCTGTGATATGCAAGCAGACATCCAGATCCCTCTGCACCTAAGCACTTTGAACGTTCTCGCCATTTAGATAATAATTTGTCTCTCCATTAATACTGGCCAACTTGAATAGCACCATTTTTTTTCTCAAGGTTTGTGAAGGTTTGTAGCTCAGGTTGAGATCTGGGGTGTATGTTTGCTCCTTGAGCTGTAGTTTTGATATCCAGACGTTTCGTTACCTGGCTAGGCAACATCATCAGTGGCGACCTCCAAGTGAAGCGAAGCTGTTGTCTCCTGCTTTCTATTTATATCTTTCTCCTGGATGTGGTTTCTGGGTTTGTGGTGATGTCATTTCCGGTTCGTTTTCTGAGGAGTTGATTGATGGCATCTAGATCTATGTGTTGTTTATGGCGTTGTGGTTGGAGTGCCAGGCCTCTAGGAATTCTCTGGCATGCCTTTGCTTAGCCTGTTCCAGGATAGATGTGTTGTCCCAGTCAAATGGTGGATTTTTTCATCCGTGTGTAGGGCTACGAGAGAGAGGGGGTCGTGTCTTTTTGTGGCTAGCTGGTGTTCGTGTATCCTGGTGGTTAACTTTCTTCCTGTTTGTCCTACGTAGTGTTTATGGCACTCCTTGCATGGAATTTTATAGATGTCATTGGTTTTGTCCATGGGTTGTACTGTGTCTTTAAGTTTGTTAGTTTTTGTTTGAGAGTGTTGGTGGGTTTGTGTGCTACTAGGATTCCGAGGAGTCTCAGTAGTCTGGCTGTCATTTCTGAAACTTCTTTGATGTATGTAAGGTGGTTAGGGTTTCTGGCTGTGTTTGGTCTGCTTGTTGTGGTTTGTCCTTGAGGAATCTGCACACTGTACTTCTTGAGTATCCGTTCGTCTTGAATACGTCGTATAGGTGGTTCTCCGCTGTTTTGCGTATCTCGTCTGAGCTACAGTGTGTGGTGGCTCGTTGGAATAGTGTCCTGATACAGCTTCGTTTGTGTGTGTAGGGATGATTGCTGGTGTAGTTAAGTATTTGGTCAGTGTTGTCGGTTTTCTCTATATGCAGGTTTGTAGTTCTCCATTGTCCTTTCTTTCGACTGTGACGTCCAGGAATGCGAGTTTGTTGTCGGTTTCTTCCTCCTTGGTGAACTTTATGCCTGTGAGAGTGTTGTTGATGATGTTAAATGTCTCTTCTATCTTGTTTCATTTTGTGATGCCAAAGTGTCATCTACGTAGCGAACCCAGATATTTGGTTGATGATTGGTAGGGCTGTTTGTTCTAGTCCTTGCATTACTGCTTCTTGTATGAATCCTGATAAAGTGGAGATCCCATGGGTGTGTCGTTTGTTTGCTTGTAGACTATGTTTTGAAGGTGAAGTGGGTGGTGAGGCACAGGTCATTAGCTTCATGATATTTTCGTGGGTAAGGTGATTGATGGTGTTGGTGTGTGTGTGATGGTCTCTTCTAAAAGTGTGGTAAGTGTTTCCGTTGCCAGGTCGATGTTAATGGAGGTGAACAGTGCTGTTATGTCGACTGAGAACATTGCTTCGTCTTCCTCTATGTTGGCGTTTTTTGATGATTTTTAGGACTTCCTGGATGGAGTGGATGGAGTGTTGTGACTCTTCTACTAGGTATTTTAGTCTTGCGTGTAGTTCTTGGCTAGTCTGTAAATTGGTGTTCCGGGTAGTGCGACTATGGTCTGAGGGGGGCTCCTGGTTTATGGATTTTGGTAGTCCGTAGAATTGTGGGGTGCTGGTCCCATCGGTTTTCATTTTCTGGAATTCTGTCTTGTTTAATTGTCCGGAATTGTGTAATTTTCTGAGGAGATAAGTAATTTTGTTTCCTAGTTGTGTGGTCGGGTCAAGCGCCACCTGTTGGTAGGTGTTGGGGCCTGCGAGTAGTGCATTAGATTTTTCTATGTAGTCCCTTCTGTTCAGGATGACTGTGAGCGACCTTTGTCTTCA